>NC_079204.1:30653150-30914511 GCF_026745355.1 Beta vulgaris subsp. vulgaris
CCATAACAGATGAAGCTATATTCGCACACGAGCCACTATCAATGATCATATCACATGTCTTATCCTTCACCCTACATCTCGTATGAAACAGATTTTCCCTTGTTCTCGATTTGGTAAGACTCAACATGCAACACTCTCCTAATTACTCCCAAAAAGTTTATATCATCTTCAGGATATGCGTTCTCTCTTCTTCATCTTCTAAAGGTGTCAACTCTCCCGATTCTTCTAAGGCAGTAGCTTCATTGTATTGGATGATAGTCAAGGTGTGTCTATTGGGACACTCACTCGCAATATGTCCTCTTCCTCGGCACTTATAGTACATCCTCTTGTCTAAGTACTCTTGTTTAGGCAAAAACACCTTCGGTTTATCTCCATTCTTCTTTTCTATATTTGAATTAGAATTACCCTTGAAATTGCTCCCTTGAGAACCCTCCTCTAACCCATATTGTTGTGAACTTTGAAAAGATTTATAATTATGCTTGGGCTCTCCTCCTTCACTTGTTTCTCATACTTTCTGCTAGTTTGCAAGCTTCATCAAAAGTGAAAAATTGAGAAGTATCGACCTTTGCAGCAATGTTCTTAGCAAGCCCTTTGATATATCTAGCAATTTTCAACTCCTCTCGTTCTTGCATGTTACAAATCATAGAAAGTTTTTCAAATTCCCTAGTGTATGCAGCAACACTAAGGTTGTCTTGCATTAAACAAGTGAGTTTAATGTATTGGTCTTGCTCATAAGACCTAGGAAGGAACCGTTTCTTCATCCTTCTCTTCAAGTCCTCCCATGAAGTGAGTCTTTGATCTTCCCTTCGAAATTCCATAACCAAACTCTTAAACCATAAAGAAGCATACTTTGTGAGTTTTAAGGTAGCGACCTTGAACCTTTTTTGATCATCTACTCCTTGTAGTCAAAAAACTCGATCAAGCCTTCTAACCCAATCTTGGAAAATTTTCTGGATCAACATCTCACTAAAACTCCGGCAAATCAAGTTTCAAACTTCGATCTTCTTCATAACCCTATTTCTCACACTTGGTTGTCTAACCGAATGCTCTGATTGATCATCGATGATCAAATTCATACAAAACATCATTTGGATCCTTTCTCCGACCCACCATGTTTGCAAGGATAGTGATTCTTTGATCAGCTTGTTGTTGACGCTTCTGCTGCTCTTGATTGCTCTTAGTAAGTTCATCAAAACGAGCATCAATCTTAGCAAAATTAGCATTGATATCACGTAGAGTCTTAGCCCAATCTTCTCCACCTGCCATCTCGATCCCCACGCAAGAAATATGCAGCAAGAAATTGAAGGAAAGCAAATAACAGCCCCGTAAACTTGCTCCCCAAGGAAAATATCACAGGCGTATCAAAATAACTCCAAATTCAATGAAATTTTGTCAGGATCTAGCCCTATATGTTTTTAGCACTCGACCAAAATTTCACTCAAAAACGCCAAGTATATCAACCACAACAACCAATTTATCACAAACGTGCCAGATTCGATCGAAATTAGACCAATGAACAAAAACCGTCCCGAAACTATACGAAAAAATCTTCAATTCCCACGAAATTTTATGAAAGTAAACTAGACATGTAGTAGTCCAGTTTAGGCTTAAGAATCACCCAAAAATTCGTTTCCAACTAGGAGAACGAAAATAAACAAAACGCACCTGGAAACTGTTTGAATCTAGATGAACAAACTGCAAGTTTTTTTGAATTCTTTCGACCAGCTCTGATACCACTTTGATATGAATGTGGATGTCCTTTAGTCGAGTTTTATGGAAATCTAAGAATCTTGAAAGAAAGCTGGATCTTTAGGGTTTTCTTTAAGTATTAAGGATAGAACAATTCGATCAAACACATAGTAATTCACGAATTGGGTCTTGATTCACTCTCAAACACAAAGCAATTAAGTAATCAATCTTAAATCTCAAACACAGAGTAATTGATTCAAGGTTTGGAAATCACAAAGAAGTCCGAAAATTTTCACAAAGAAAATTAAAACTCTAATCTCATAAATCTCTTTAACTTTCGAACTACATACACCCTATTTATACTAGTTTAATTAATCTAAACCTAGTAGGAAACAAATAAACTAATTCTAATAGGAAAACATAATAAACTAGAACCCTAATAGGCTTAGGACAAGTCCCTAAGTCCTATACTCTCTAGACTCTTTGAATCATGTAAAATCCATCGTTTTTAAGAACGTAGGCAAAACCATGATTCCTAATACAAGTAGAACTAGGAAAGCAATAAAGATATGAGTCCTAACAGAACTAGGACACTATGTATGAATCCTAACAGAACTAGGATTCCTGGACAGTGGCTGGCACTGTCTGGCGAACTTGATGCTCCTCATACGCATCAATATGTGGCTAGTTCACTAATTTATAACAGCATAACAAACTTAGGTCCCGCAAATATTCAGGTTAGCTTTTCCACACATAAAGTACTTATCAAACCCTTAATTAATAGTAATAGGTCATGCCTCCGCAGGATATTATCGTTAATTTTGGGATATAAGGTAAAATTGCGAATTTAACAACTTAGTTTGGTTGTCCTTAACAAAATTATCAAAAGCGTTTTGAATTTTGAAGCAAGAGATAGTGTAGCATGTGATGTTTATCAATCTAAACAAGAGTTATAAAATATTATAATTAGTAAAAGAGTTTACTTACCTTGAGAATGCAATGTTATGATAAGGCCTCCGTATGCTTAGTGTTGCATGTTGATTGGATCTTGTAAATAACTTATTCAAAGGGGACATTAAAATTAAGTAGGTGATCAACCTAGAAACCTTTTACATGTTTTAGGTTGGAAACATAAAAATTGAACTTTGTTTTATTTTTCTGTCTGTAGATACTACGTTTAATAACAACAACAACTCCGATTTCAGCATTCGTCCTTTTCTCCAAAAGGACATGTTAAATGGTGAAAACTTCCTAAATTGGGAAAGGACCTTAAGACTTGTTCCAAGGTTTAAAGGTCGAGAGGACGTCTTTGATACCCCACTTCCTGTTGTCACTTATGAATCAACTGAAGTAGACAAACGTCGTGCTAAATAGGACAATGATAAGTGTATACAAATCACTTGTTTGATGATAGCAGCCATGGAGGCAAACCTCTAAAAGAGGTTCAAAACCAAGGATGGCTATACGATCATGCAAGAACTGTGTGCCATGTTCAAAACTCAAGCCCGAGTTGATCGGTATGAGACTAATCGGGAGATACTTGAATGTCACATGAAGTCGGGTTAAGCTGTTGGTCCCCATGTTTTTGCAATGATGGGTCTTTTCAAAAACATGAACAACTTGGATTCCCTTATAGGGTTGAGTTGGGTACTGACATCATTCTACATTCATTGCCTGACAGTTTCAATCAGTTCAAAATAACCTATAATATGAATGAGCCTGAAAAGAGTTTGCAAGAGCTGCATGGATTGTTAGTCAATGCTGAGAGGAACATCCCTAAAATTGAACCAAAGAAAGAGGTTTTGATGGTTCAAAAGGGAAAGGGTTTCAAGAAGAAATAAGCCGGAAAGAAGGAAAAAGGTAAGCAAGTTGTCGTTGTTTCTAAAAAAACCTAAGCTAAGCCAACCGCCAAGCCAAATAAGGTCGATGCGAAAAGCAAGTGCTTCCACTGTCATAAGTGTTATTTCCCTAGGAACACTACAAGAGGGGGGTGAATTGTAGGTGTAGAAATAAACGTAACTTTTTGCGGAAATTAAAACTTAAACGAATAAACAAGCTAAAGGAACACAAGGGATTTTTACGAGGAAAAACTTCTTGGGCCCAACAAGAAGAAACAACCTCGACCACTAGGGATTTTAAACTCAACACTTTCACTAATTAGGCCAAACAACTCTGTTACAACCTAATTCTAACTCGAGCCACACCTTGAGTTCCTAAACTCAAGTTCCTGAACCACTGTTCCCTTAACAGCAGTTCCTCTCAACTTCACTCGAAGTTTTCTCACACATACAAGCTTCACTCAAAGCCTTCTCTTACAGAACTTCACTCAAAGTTCCCTTACCCCAAAAACCAAAATACAATTGATCGAAATAAGCTTAGTGGAATTAGAGTAAGAAGGCAAAGAACAAATGGCTATTATGAGAGAATGAAGGCACTGACACTTAATAAGTTAAACTCACTTAATTACTTAGTCAGACACATTTGGAACTTATCTAGACTTCTATATTTATAGTGTTAATCATGAAGAACGTGGGATTAATTTAGAGTACATGTTTAATCCATTTACCCATGATGTTCCTTCCCCTAAGGAACACGTTTTACATCATGTCCCATGATCCCATGAACTATAAATGAACGTGGATAAATTGCAGCCATTACTCCTAATAATAGGAGTTCCTTGAGCTTATCCGAAAATCAGTTTTTATAAAACTCTTTTTATCTTTAAACTGAATTTTAATCTTTAAGAAAATAATATCTTTGAAATAAAATCTTTCTAACAACCGGATATTTATTTTCTTATTTTCCGAAAAATAAAATCTTTTCTAAAACAGATTTTCTTTTTAAAACTGATTTTATCATTTGAAATTAGAATAAAACTAATTTCCTATAATTAGGCATGACTTACTCATATCTTTTAACCGTTACATAATTACACGCCTAAGTCTAGTTCCTTTTATTACTAGTTCCTTTAACATATTGCTAAGTGCCACTTAGTTTGTTCCTTACAAAGGAACAAACTCTCATTCTCAAATAAACTGCCACAGTTCCTTACCATTCTTTCTTTGTTCCTTTACATTGGAACTAGAAAATAAAACGCCTAGCTTCTATTATTCTTGATCCAATGCTTGCTCCAGTATCAACATAGAAACTTCTTTACTTAGCCTTTGAAATCCTCTCTTGACTTCTTCATTGATCGTATTCTCCCAGTTCCTTGCATTGATACCTTAACACCATACACTTAAATAATTCATTAGTTCACTACTTAGTTTGTTCCTTTGTTTCTTTGTCATTATCAAAACTAGGGTTCAACAATTTCCCCCTTTTTGATGATGACAACAAAGGTACAAACTAAGGAAAATAACAAATAATATAAGTGAATGAAAATAAAAACATAAAGAAGAAATGAAAAATAAAAACACAATTATGTAGTAACTGAATTTTGATTTTTCATTTACCTTAACCTATTTTTGATTTTTCATTTACCTTATCCATTTTTAATTTTTTAATTCATATTTTTTTTTTAAGTTTATGTACAGTTTGTTCCTTAAATCTTTTCCCCCTTTGTCATCCTCAAAAAGAATAGACTCTGCATGAATTGATGAATTGATTTAACACCTTAAGACCAATATACAAGCACCATTGGTGTAAGTTAGAAAATCAAAGAGTAAACTTGCTCAAACATCAATCACATAATACTAGCCATTCCAAGGAAGAAATTATGCAAACATTTAGAAACATAGACAATATAGCAAAAGTCATTGATTATATAGCACTTGTTCCATAACAAAACAAAGAAAGAAAAGAAAAAGAAGAAGAAACAAAAGTTGTGTTCCTTGATGAAAGAAACAAAAACAAAACAAAAAAAACTAAGAAAGGGAAGGGGAATGGTGTTCCTCTACAACTTCTTCTTCAACCACATCCTCCAACTTTTTCATCACCACCCCATGATTAAGTCCAACCTGTTCCTTCAGCTTCTCCAAGGCACGAGCCATAAAATCCATCTTCTTTTGCTGCGCAACCACGGTATCACTCAAGTTCTTCATAAGACTTATCATAGTATCAGTTTTGGCATCCAAAGTCCAATGAAGATGATTGTAAAATTTTATCATATGTTGTGCAGGAAGGCAGACTTCATTAACCCAGTTAGTATCATCCGGAGTTTTCCTGTCCTTACCCTTGGAACTGAGGCAGATGGGGGATTTGTGAAGGAACTGGAGGGTTTGAGTGGAAGGCTCATCTGTTCCAGGAATGGAAACAGAAGGTGAAGGGTGATAAATGGGAGGAAGAATGGTGGTGTGGGTGGAAGAGTTGTGGAGGTGGAAGCAAAAGGATTTGGGCCTTTTATTTCATCCTTCAACTGCTCAAAACTGAAGGAACAGAGAAGGATGAAGGTGAAATGGAGGGTATTTTGTGAAAGGAACAGAGAGTTTGGGAGATGGTGGAGTAGGTTCCTTGAGAGTGAGGGTACCTGTTCCTCATTATCCGAAAGGACTAAAGGAGAGTCCTCGTTGGAAGGAACAGGAACGGAGCAATTTTTCTACGAGTGCTCTTTCTCACTCTCAGAGGAACAGAGGGTTTAGGCTTAGTGGCAATGTGTTTGCGCCTCTTAGGTTTCGGTTCCTCCGGCTTAGGAACATTATCCAAGATTACATCATTATCTTCTTCTAAGTCAGTTTGGCAATTTTCTTTTTCCTGAGGAACTGGAAGCCATTCTTCCTTGAATGAGAACACCTTCTTGGACAGACAAGCCAAGTCCATTTAGGGTCTTCTCATTCAAGATTCCCTTGTTTGACCCTATGTGGTCCAACCAGTAAGTCTTACTTCAAATGATGAAGTAAGGAAGTTATCAAGGCACCGTACCAATACACAATTATTCTCAATACAGTGGTAAGTGTTGAATGAAGAGGGAAGGGAAATTGATTTGTATGTGGTGGTCCAAGCAAAACATGTAACACATATCCAAGAGACCCACTTCATTCCTCTTTTCAGTTCGAGGAATGAGTGCTCTCCAAACCAATTAAACAGTACTTTGTGAAGGGGAGAGAGTAGGTTATGGTTAAGTTTGTTTTGGCCAGCTGTTCCTCCAAAATATTCTAAGATTTTGTCTTGAGGAAAATTCGGAAAGGAAACAGTTCCTTTCCTTTTAAAATACAAATCAGTTCCTTTGCAAGGAACTTCCCATACTTTGCTTAAAGTTGCTTGATTAAACCTTATTTTCTTTCCTCTAACCTCAGTTGTGCAAGTTCCATTAGTATTAACAAAGTTTGCACAAACTCATCCATAGCTAGAGGAACAAGAGCATTATTAAAGGCGAATTCAAACAAGAATTCCATGCCTTGTTCCTTTAGAATGGAGGTTAATTCTAGAAATTCAATTTTATTATGCCCATTCTAAATCGACGCAAAAACCCAAACATACCTAGATTCACTTCGTTCGACCCTTTTCTTGGAAGACGAAGAAACAGTTCCTTTGGAAGGAACAGGTGCAGTTTCTTCTTCTTCCCCTGAGATTGTTCCGGGGTTTCTTCTTCATCGTCTTCCCCAATCAATTTCTTTCTAGCATGCTCCTTCTAGGAGATTCTAATTGCTGTTCCTCTATGGGGTTTTCTTGAATTATGTCGGTTTCAAGGATTTGGTTGGAGATGAAGAAATTTCCATTTTTGAAGTGTCGGTTGTTTTTGATGTGGGAAAAGGAGAGTTTCTTGAAGTTTTTGCCATGATTTTGAAGGTTTGGAGGTTTTTATGGAGTATCAAAGGGTGTGATGAGGTTTCGGTTATGGTGAAGATGAAGAGTTTAGAGGAACACGGTTTCTTAGATAATATGAAAGGAAGTTTTGCTGTAATAGTAATTATGACACGCGGGAAAGAAATAAGCAAAAAAATAAAAATAAAATAAAAAAGAAGAAAACAAAGATAAAAGAACCAAGATTTAATTAAACTGGTTCCCCTTATTTTTGGGATTTTTTTCGGATTTTTATGAATTTTAATTTTTGAAAGAAAATAAATGCTAAGGAACTTGTGCTATAGGAACAACTAATGCTACATATCAATTCCTTCATTATGCATGTTTCTTGACCTTAGGAACAGTAAGGGGAGTATTATGTGACATTTGTGAGTTGTTTAATTTCTTTGATTTCATGTTTATGTTTTGCAACATTCCAATTTGCAATGGTCTTAGGCAATTAAACACAATTATTTTTAGCACACAAAGTCACTCAAATTGATTCAAACATGGGGGAATTGACATAGGAACAATCACTTAATTTTTATTAACCTAACTCAAGCCTTAATTTTCATATCTATCTCTTTGCAAAGGCTTAGTTAGGATATCAGCAATCTGATAATCAGTTTGACAAAACTCAAGTTTAATCAAACCTTTTTCAACATTTTCTCTTAAAAAGTGATGTCTAATATGTATATGCTTTACTCTAGAATGATGCACTGGATCTTTAGATATACTATAGCACTTGTATTGTCACAATAAATAGGAACACATTCAAAGTTTATTCCATAGTCACTAAGTTGTTGTTTTATCCAAAGCATTTGAGAGCAACATGCAGCAGCAGCTACATATTCTGCTTCAGCAGTGGATAAAGCAACTGTGTTTTGTTTCTTGGTACTCCAAGAAACTAAACTATGACCAAGGAATTGTGCCATACCTGAGGTGCTTTTCCTATTTACAAGATTTCAGCATAATTGAGTTCGAATGTATCACTTCTTGGATAGTAGAGTCCAAGATCATCTGTTCCTTTAAGATATCTAAGAATTCTCTTCACAGCAGTGAGGTGAGACTCCTTTGGATTTGCTTGAAATCTAGCACACAAACCAACACTGAAAGCTATGTCTGGACGACTAGCAGTTAGATACAAAAGTGAACCAATCATTCCTCTATATTTGTTTGATCAACACTTGTTCCTATGGAGTCTTCATCTAATCTAGTTGAAGTTCCCATAGGAGTGTGATTTATCTTTGAATTTTCGAGGCCATATTTCTTTAATAGTTCCTTTATGTATTTTTGTTGGTGAACAATTATACCTTTTTCAGTTTGTTTGATTTGTAGTCCAAGAAAGAAATTTAATTCACCCATCATACTCATTTCAAATTCATTGCTCATGAGACTTGAGAATTCTTTGCACAATGTTTCATTAGTAGCTCCGAATATGATGTCATCAACATATATTTGAACAAGCAAAATATCAGTTCCTTTAGATTTTAGGAACAAGGTTTTATCAACCTTTCCTCTTTTAAATTGTTTTTCTAAAAGGAACTTGATAATCTCTCATACCATGATCTAGGTGCTTGTTTTAACCCATAAAGAGCTTTATCAAGCTTGTAGACATGATTTGGGAGATTATTATTTTCAAACCAGGGGGTTGTTCAACATATACATCTTCGTTTAGATAGCCATTTAAAAATGCACACTTAACATCCATTTGATATAATTTGAATCCCATGTAAGCAGCAAATGCAATTAAAATTCTAATGGCTTCTAATCTAGCTACAGGAGCAAAGGTTTCTTCATAATCAATTCCTTCGTTGTTATAACCTTTTACTACAAGTCTAGCTTTGTTTCTTACAATGGTTCCATATTCATCTAGTTTGTTTCTAAACACCCATTTTAAGCCAATTACTTTTTGTTGTTTAGATGAAGGAACTAGATGCCATACCTTGTTTCTTTCAAACTCATTTAATTCAGCTTGCATTGCAATAATCCAATCAGAGTCAGTTAAGGCTTCTTCATGATTTCTTGGTTCCATCATTGATAGGAACGCATGAAATGCACAAAAGTTCCTTAACTGAGATCTAGTTTGCGTACCTTTGGATATGTCGCTGATTATGAGTTCCACAGGATGTGATTTTGTAATCTCCAAGGTTTTGGTTGAAACTCTCTTATAGGAACATGTTGTTCCTCATGAGTTCCTTGAGTAGATGAGGAACTCTGCTCAGTTGTTCCTCTGTTAGCCTCGGTGGACTCAGTTCCTTTATAGAGGAACAGGAGCATCTTCTCCTCCTTGAGGAACAGGAACATCATTGATTCATTATTTTCAATTCCTCGTTCCTTTCCTCTTTCACTTCTTCTTCTTGTGAATCTGTGTTCCTTGTACTAGGTTGTGCTAACCCTATCTCATAGTCATCAACCTGTATGCTTGGATTATGTTTGTCAGATTCATCAAAGATTACATGAATGCTTTCTTCAACACACATAGTTCTCTTGTTATATACTCTATAAGCTTTACTATGTGAGGAGTATCCTAAAAATGTTGCTTCATCACTCCTTGCATCAAATTTTCCAAGATTATCTTTTCCATTATTATGCACATAACATTTGCACCAAATGTTCTAAAATAGGTGATGTTTGGTTTCTTTCCAAAGTAAAGTTCATAAGGAGTTTTATTAATGATAGGTCTCATCATGGCACGATTAATTATGTGACAAGCAGTATTAACAGCTTCAGCCCAAAAGTTCCTTGGAAGTTCACTAGCAATTAACATGGTTCTAGACATTTCCTCCAAAGTTCTATTTTTCCTTTCTACAACACCATTTTGTTGTGGTGTTCTAGGGGCAGAAAAATTATGATCTAGGCCATTATCTCTGCTTAGGTCATCAAATTTATAATTTTCGAATTCCTTGCCATGATCTGATCTAATGTGCATTATTTTATGTCCACTTAGGTTTTGAACTCTTTTAGCAAAGACAAGGAACTCATCATAAGTTTCATCTTTACTAGAGAGAAAAATAACCCAAGTGTACCTAGAGTAGTCATCTACAATCACAAGTACATACCTCTTTCCACTTCTGCTTTGAATTCTCATGGGTCCACATAAGTCCATATGAATTAACTCTAATGGTTTAGTGGTACTTACAATCGTTTTAGATTTGAAAGAGGATCTTACTTGTTACCTCGTGCACATGCATCACAAACTTGATCAATATGAAATTTTATGGATGGTAATCCTAAAACAAGGTCTTTTGATCTAAGTTTCTCAAGTAATGAAAAGCTAGCATGTCCTAGACGCTTGTGCCATAGAAGTGAA
The DNA here is from genome assembly GCF_026745355.1 of Beta vulgaris subsp. vulgaris. NCBI lineage: Eukaryota > Viridiplantae > Streptophyta > Magnoliopsida > Caryophyllales > Amaranthaceae > Beta > Beta vulgaris. Next base: position 30,663,874 of record NC_079204.1, read on the forward strand.
TCATCTTCAATAACACTAAGACAAGTTAAATTGATTTGAGGAACAAGGTCTAGATCCACAATGTATGTGTTCCCTTTCCTTGTTCCTTCCAAGATAACCTTCTTAGTTTTAATGTTGATGATTAAGCATTTTTCTTATCAAATTTTACAGTATTTCCTTTGTCACAGAATTGAGAAATGCTTAATAGATTATGTTTTAGACCTTCAACTAAAAATACATTTTCAATGGAGTGTAATGGTGACTTACCGACCTTACCCATAGCAACTATGTTACCTTTCTTATTATCACCAAATGTTACACTGCCACCTTCATAGGTTGTGAGTGAGAGAAACTTCGTTTTGTCTCCTGTCATGTGCTTGGAACAACCACTATCGAGATACCAGTGTTGTTCCCCTCACTCCAACCTGCAAAAATCAACTAGTTGAGTTAGGAAACCCCATCTTTCGTGGGTTCCTGTTCTTGACTAGGATTTGTTTTGACAACCCATTTTTTCTTACTTATTGTCACTTTTTCCCAATCATTCAGATTTTATTGACATTGATTTATGTAATGACCTACCTTGCCACAATACATACAAACTTATCACTAGGTAGATCAACATATTTCTTTGTCTTGTTCCTTTTCTTGTAGTTTTCAAAACCAAGACCTTCCTTCCTTTTGGTCTGTGGTTTCTCAATCCACTTAGGAACTTTCATGATTTTGCCTCTGTTCCTTGCAGCGACCAGTTCCTTTTTAAGATTACAGATCTGTTCCTTTAAAACATTTTTCTCTTTATTTATTTTTTCAATCTCAGATCTGTATCCTTTCAAAGGGGTTGATCTTATATCAAAGGAACTCAGAACAGGGACAAATTCTTTCAAGTGTGAAATCTCTAAATTAATTAGATAATTTTCATTTTTCAAACTTCATAATATTCTTTGATTTTTAAGTTTTTATCAAATAAATCAAAAATCTTGTTTCAACATCTGTTCTCATTTTCTTAAGCCATTCTATGTGTTCCTTGCAAACTTTTAAGGCTTGTTCCGTTTGTTCACGTTTTTCACGTTCATCTCTACATTCAAGAATTGCATCATAAAGAAGATCATATATTTCAAGGGGTAATCGTCCCGAAACAATATTTCGGTTCGGTAACCGGAAATTTCGGTACGCTCTTTTTGCGAACCGTAACCGTAACCGTTTAAACCGGTTACCGCCTAAGCGGTTAACCGTTTTTTCGGTACGGTTTTTCGGTTAACCATTAACTGTTGTTTAAGTTATACTATTATGTTTTACTTAATGTAAATATATATTTTAATTTTTTTTGCATATATTTTAATATATTATATAACTCTAATATAAAATGTATTATAAAGTAGATAATAAATCAATTGGAAAACATAACTAACACTAACAATTCACTTCATTTCCTAATTACAATGTTTAGATTAGTACTAGAGTTTCTAAATAATTACATACTTCCTCTAATTGTTGTAACTTAGCAACAAATATTAGAATTAATGTAATTGTTTGAAAATATTTCACAACAATTAAATAGAGAAAAAAAGATTTCGGTATTTCGGTTAACCGTTTACTCAAAAATCATAACCGTAACCGTACCGTTCAACCGCTAATTTTTTCGGTTCGATAACCGTACCGTTCAAACTTTTTTTTGTCGGTACAGTAACCACCCATTTAGACCGGTTTTTCGGTATTTCGGTACGGTATTTCGGTTTCGGTTTTTTATGAACACCCCTATATTTCAGTCCTAGTTTTACCATCTAGTTCTGACTCAAGTCCATGTTGACTTACCTCAATTTTTTCTTCATCTTCTTTTTCGTCAGTGTTTGCCATGAGGCAAAGGTTGTTCCTCTTCTTCTTCCGTCTCTGAATCTCCCCAAGCAGCTATCATAGCTTTGCGCACATTTGACTTAGAGAAAGGTGCTTTGATTCTTGTTCCTTTCGCAAAGCATTCCTTGTTCCTTTCTTTGTTTTGTCATTTCCAAAGAGGACATTCCTTGATGAAGTGATCTGTACTTCCACATTTATGATAAAGCAGCTTGTTTAGAAAATTTCTTATTTACCTTTGAAGTTTCCATTCTTCATGTTCCTGTACATCTTTCGAAATTTTCGAACCATGAGGGCTGCTTCTTGTCCTCAGAGTCCGAATCATCTTCATCATCTGCTTTGAGAGCAATTGATTTTGATTTGGAGCTTTCACCATATTCAGTATCAAGGTGAAGCTCATGAGTCATAAGTGACCCTGCCAGCTGTTCTAAGTTGAACTTAGTGAAGTCTTTTGTTTCTTGAAGAGCAGTGACTTTAGCCATCCATCTGTCCTTAGGAAGACTCCAAAAACCTTTCGAACGTGTTCCTCAGATGAAATAAACTTTCCAAGAGAAGCCAACCATTTTATAATGTTAGTAAAACGAGTAAACATGTCTCGGATGCTTTCTTTGGATTTCATGCACAACAGTTCATATTGATTCATAAGTAAATCAATTTTCGATCTTTTAACTTCATTAGTTCCTTCGTGGGTTACTTCTAGTAAATCCCATATTTGCTTTGCGGATTTGCATCCCATGATTCTATTATGCTCATGGGGTCCAAGTCCACAATGCAATAATTTAATAGCCATGGCATTTACTTCACTTTTTTCAAAATCAGATTTTTCATAATCAGAGAGGGGTTTAAGAGTTACCTCATTTTTGTCATTTGTAGTTGTGACTTCGAAATCACCAACTTCAATGACTCTCCAAACCTGATAGTTTTCAGCCTTGATGAATATCTCCATGCGGTTCTTCCAATAGTTGTAGTACTTCCCATTGAACATAGGAGGCCTTTGAGTGGAATAACCTTCTTCAAGTTTCTCGGTGGTATTCATTGTTCCTTGGATCTTTTTCTCAATAAGGTTTCCTATCTTACGTGAGTTCTAGCTCTGATACCAATTGTTATTTTCCTAGGAACACTACAAGAGGGGGGTGAATTGTAGTGTAGAAATAAACTTAATTTTTGCGGAAATTAAAACTTAAACGAATAAACAAGCTAAAGGAACACAAGGGATTTTTACGAGGAAAAACTTCTTGGCCCAACAAGAAGAAACAACCTCGACCACTAGGGATTTTAAACTCAACACTTTCACTAATTAGGCCAAACAACTCTGTTACAACCTAATTCTAACTCGAGCCACACCTTGAGTTCCTAAACTCAAGTTCCTGAACCACTGTTCCCTTAACAACAGTTCCTCTCAACTTCACTCGAAGTTTTCTCACACATACAAGCTTCACTCAAAGCCTCTCTCTTACAGAACTTCACTCAAAGTTCCCTTACCCCAAAAACAAAATACAATTGATCAAAATAAGCTTAGTGGAATTAAGTAAGAAGGCAAAGAACAAATGGCTATTATGAGAGAATGAAGGCACTGACACTTAATAAGTTAAACTCACTTAATTACTTAGTCAGACACATTTGGAACTTATCTAGACTTCTATATTTATAGTGTTAATCATGAAGAACGTGGATTAATGTTAGAGTACATGTTTAGTCCATTAACCCATGATGTTCCTTCCCCTAAGGAACACGTTTTACATCATGTCCCATGATCCATGAACTATAAATGAACGTGGATAAATTGCAGCCATTACTCCTAAGTAATAGGAGTTCCTTGAGCTTTATCCGAAAATCAGTTTTTATAAAACTCATTTTATCTTTAAAACTGAATTTTTAATCTTTAAGAAAATAATATCTTTGAAATAAAATCTTTCTAACAACCGGATATTTATTTTCTTATTTTCCGAAAAATAAAATATTTTCTTAAACAGATTTTCTTTTTAAAACTGATTTTATCATTTGAAATTAGATATAACTAATTTCCTATAATTTAGGCATGACTTACTCAAATATCTTTTTAACCGTTACAATAATTACACGCCTAAGTCTAGTTCCTTTTATTAACTAAGTTTCTTTAACATATTCGCTAAGTGCCACTTAGTTTGTTCCTTACAAAGGAACAAACTCTCATTCTCAGATAGACTGCCACAGTTCCTTACCATTCTTTCTTTGTTCCTTTACATTGGAATGAAAATAAAACGCATAGCTTCTATTATTCTTGATCCAATGCTTGCTCTAGTATCAACATAGAAACTTCTTTACTTAGCCTTTGAAATCCTCTCTTGATTTCTTCATTGACTTCGTATTCTCCCAGTTCCTTGCATTGATACCTTAAACACCATACACTTAAATAATTCATTAGTTCACTACTTAGTTTGTTCCTTTGTTTCTTTGTCATTATCAAAACTAGGGTTCAACAATAAGATAGGACAGTGGAAGAGGAATTGTTCGGTATACTTGGAGGAAAAGAAGTCTGGAAGAGGAACTGCCCGTTATAGAAATCAATTTAACTTCTACTTCTTTATGGGTATTTGATACCGGTTGTGGTTCTCACATAGTAAATGATGTGCAGGGACTAAAAAGAAGTAGGAAGCTGAGCTGGCGAAAGGCGAGGTAGAGCTGCGCGTTGGAAATGGAGCACGGGTTGCTGCACTTGTCATAGGGAGTTATAGTCTGCATTTTCCATCTGACTTTATTTTAGAACTAAATAATTGTTATTTTGTTCCTGCAATAACTAACAACATAATTTCTGTTTCTGTTTTGGATTCTGAAGATTTTTGTTTTGAAATAAAGAACAAGTGTTGTTCCACTTCTTACAATAATATGTTCTATGCCAATGCTAAATTGATAAATGGCTTATATGTACTTGATAGGTCATTACAAGTCTATAACATAGATAACAAGAAACAAAAATCAAATGATTCCAATCTAACCTACATTTGGCATTGTCGAATGGGTCATATAAACCAAAATCGTATCCAAAAGTTACAAAGGATGGTATTCTTCTATCATTTGATTTCGAATCATTTGATGTATGTGAATCATGCTTAATGGGTAAGATGACAAAATCATCATTTACTAGAAAAGGTGAAAGACAACCATCTTTTAGGACTCATACATACAGATGTGTGTGGTCCTATGAGCATAAAGGCAAGGGGAGGGTTCAATTACTTCATTACCTTCACTGATGATTTGAGTAGATATTGATATGTCAACTTAATGAAACACAAGTCGGAATCTTTTATAAGATTCAAAGAGTTCCAAAGTGAAGTACAAAATCAACTTGGTAAGACAATAAAAGTACTGCGATCCGATCGTGGTGGTGAATATTTGAGCCAAGAATTTGATGATCATCTAAAGGGTTGTGAAATTCTTTCACAATTAACTCCACCAAGAACATCGCAGTTGAATGGTGTATCTAAAAGGAGGATTCAAACTTGCTAGATATGATTCGACCAATGATGAGTCTTGCTGATCTTCCGATTTCGTTTTTGGGGATATGCTCTCGAAACTGCTGCACACACACTAAATAGGAGCCCATCAAATGTTGTAGAAAAGACTCCATATGAGTTATGGAATGGAAAAGCTCCAAACCTGTATTTTCTTAAAATCTGGGGATGTGAAGTCTATTTAAAGCGGTTACTATAAGACAAACTTGCACCGAAGTCAGATAAATGTCTCTTTGAGGGATACCTAAAAGAGACAAGGGGTTATTTGTAATACTCCGTATTTTTGGTAAGTTATATTTATACTTTTAGAAACTTTATAATTATTAAAAAAACTTGTTATTTACTAAAAAAGGCTTGTTATTTACTAAAAAGGCTTGTTATTTACTAAAAAAGCTTTTAAAAATAGGCTTTTATAAAAGATTTTGAGTATTTAAAAATAAATTGTAGCCCATATAGATGTTGGACATGAGTTTAATGATTTTAAAATTCAAGTACTTTGGTAACAAAATTTAAAATTGTTTTACAGAAATCTAAAAAGGTTTAGAAAAGAAAAGAATAAAAAAAAAAGAAGAAGAAAAAAAAGGAAAAAGATTTTTGTAAAAAGAAAAAGAAAATAAAGAAAAAGAATTTAGCCACAATCTCACGCGGCAGCATGAAGTAATAGTCTTTGATTAATTTTTTTCCTTTTTAACTTATCTTATGCTCCCTCTGTTTCTTTTTAATCTACACACTTTCTTTTTTAGTACGTTTTTTTTAATCTACACACTGTTGCTTTTTCTATATTTGGTAACATACCACATCTATTTTTTCCTTTTTTTCCACCCATGTCATTCACTTTTTAATATTTTAGCCTACTATTTTGTTTCTCTCTCTTACTTTTCAGTTTCTCTCTCCACCTTTTTAGTTTCTCTCTCATACTTTTGTGCTTCCTCCTTGGTTCTCCCCCAAAGTGAAGTGAGTAAATTAATATGAAATGGAGGGAGTAATTATTTTACCTTTTATAGTTATGTATTATGGGATAATTTATACCGTTTCCTAATCTTAGTTGGATAATTGTAAATATTAGCTATATCTTATCTAGATTAGTTTATCTTTTTTCTTAAATTCATCTTTTAGTTTCCTAATCCTATTCCGATTCTACCTTTTCAACTAGTATAAATAGGGGTCTTCACCCATCATATTTTTCACACCAAATTTGAGAAATAAATCTCTTTTCTCAAGTTTAAACTCTCTCTCTCTCTCTCTCTCTCTCTCTCTCTCTCTCTCTCTCTCTCTCTCTCTCTCTCTCTCTCTCTCTCTCTCTTTTAGCCTACCTTTCTTTTTCTCCCTAGTAATTATTAATTTTCAAGGTGCGTGCATATGTAGATCTTTAAAATATTGTTTACAAACATAGTATCATGTTTTTAGGAAAATATTTTGGATTAAAGTCCATGTTTTTATGAGTTTTATTATGAACTATATGTGTTTTGTATGAACATGTTTGAATGTTTATTTAATTTTATTCTGCACTTGAATCATGCCTTTAGTTCAATATTATTATAAAGTTTGATCTTTGAATCTATATTCATATAATTTACAAGGAGTTTGATATTTAAATGCATGTTTAAATATTTAAAAAGGAGTGTTTTTGAATTATTATTATTTTTCAAAAGTTACCTCTTAAGCAAGTTATTTTATTTATGCCTTTATATGGCTAAATTTATAAGTAGTACAATTCTTTTGAAAGGAGGATTATTTCAGAAGGATTATTGTTAGATATATGATATTTTATGATTATAATTATAAAGAGGCAAGACTTGTTATTTAGTAGCAAGAACGGTAGCCATTATATTATTTACACATGTACTTTTTGTATAGGTCATGTGGACAAGGTAGTAACCCCTCGTAATAGACTCAGTAAGGAATACTAAACTTGGGGGGTGTGCACACTTTAGGAAAGGTACCTAAGCAAGGAAAATGATTTTTATCAAGGTTATATATTTTATATTATATAAGTATTATCAAGTATCCAAGAAAGGTTTTTTGAAATTAAATATTTCAAAAGTTTAATTTAATACATGTTTAATATTCCGTATATACATGTATTCAGTATTTTTACTAACACGTTTTTGTTTTATTTTATTTTGTTTTATGGCTTTGTCCCTGTGATTACCCTATTCTGGCGAGCAGATTTTACAGGTTGATATGATGCATACTTCATATGAGGGAGCTAGTGAGGAATCATACTTAGTCAAGGAGTTGTTATTTTACTTTATTTATTTCCATTGTTATATAGTTGTACAATAAAGTTTATGTTAGTCGAGTACGAACACTTAAACAACTACAAGAGGGGGGGGGGTGAATTGTAGTTGGGAGATTTTCAAACTTTTTGCGGAAATAAAAGAATGATTGAATACGAAAGAAGTAATTGCATGAACAAGAAAGAAATAGGAACACGAAGTTTTACAAGGAAAACTTCCTAGGCCCAATAGGAAGAAAAACCTTGACCCGAGGGATTTTGACTCAATTCTCTTTAATAACTTTAGGCCAAAAGACTCACTTTTGTACAACCTAAACTCGGACCTACTCTGTTCCTCTAGGAACTGGTTCCCAGTCAACTTGTTCCCCCTGAACAGTTGACTTTCTCTCTTGACTTCACTCGAAGTTTTTCTCTTTTCTCTTCTCTTTCTCTTTCTCTTTCCTGAAATGATTACAAATTTAACCCAATCTATAATACTCTAAGTAATAATGAAAGAAGAGTAAAACCAAATACACTTTCACTAAGATATTAAACTTAAAATTCTGAAAGCATACATCAAAAGATTGTTACAAACAACTTATTTGTAGAGCCAATCTTTCCACGATCTTCTCCATGATCCCATGAAGCTTGATTCACCACTTCTTCCATGATCTTCCGTTCAATATTAGTTGGGAGTTAGTTGTTATGTCCACAAATTCAGCCACTAACACGCGCATCCCACTTTCCCACGCCTTGTTAGTAGGGGGTTGTTTGGTTCCTAAAATATAGGAACTACCACAACCATCCTTTTAGGCGCTTGTTTAGGTTAGATTTTGGCGTCCTTGTTTATGGAATATACAAAAAGCTCACACAAACTAACTAACAATATTATGGAATCAAACATATCATAATTTTTACCTCCATAATATAACGGTTTGTCACAAATAAGTTTAACAACTTAATTTTGATTAATCTCCTAATCAATTCTCCATAAGTTATATAACATATATTTGTGATATCTAAAAATAATTTAAACTAAAAGAATAAATCTTAAACTATAAACTAAGTTAAAACACACATGATTAATCTAACAAATAAATAACATCGAATAAAAATAAAACTAAAATTAAATAAAGTTAATTATTTGTCATTATCAAAATAGTGAAACAACAATATTCCCCCTTTTTTTAATATGACAAATAATTGAAAAAAAAAATTTATGTTTTTATTTTTAAGAAAATGAAAAAAAACTATAAACAAAAAAAAAAATAGCACACAGACTAGACTTAAGTAAACTCAACTAACTAGACTGGGAACAGATCAGACTTGACTGGGAACAGGGATGAGAAAAACTGCATAGGAACTAAGAAATTTTATACACAATATCTCTTCCCCCTTTGTCATTATCAAAACCAAGTAATGTACCTGCAGCACTAGAGAGTCAACAGTCTAGGCATCAAGCAAGTTGCTCAAACATAGATCTCATAATATTAGCTATCCAAACACACAAAAAGAATAAGCATGCAGAAAGCAACAATATGGACAGCAGATTTTAAGCAATATGCAGAGCAAAGCAGAGAAAGTTAAGAAATTAAAAGAAATTAAAAGTGCTTCATGTGTCTCAGAGGGACACAAGAAGAGATATCCAAAAGAAATTGTTTAATAATTACAGCCACAAAAAAACATGTTCAATTCCAAAGTTAAAGAAAGTTAGGGCTTGAGCGTTTGAAGAGAGAGGAGACCACAACGTCAATCTTGGAGAGCACACCATCCACCTTGTTCCTGATCCCCGTATCAGCATTCTTGATGGCTATCATTTGTTGTTGCTGTTGAGAATCCAGAGCAGATACAGTGGTCTCTATGGCATTGATCCTGGTGTGCAAGGGTCAAGGAGTCCTGAATTTCCCGAGTAACTTGTTTAGCCCAGTAGTAGACAACAACGGAAAATCCACAACAGTTGAAGGAACTGGATCCGAGTCTAGATGAATAAACACTGTTTCACCTTGATCCTGCTCCCTCAGAGACTTGCACCCAGTAATCTTTGACTCTTCCTCACAGACCCACTTGGAACTCCTCTTACCCTCTTCCTCTTACTACCCACCTCAACCTTGACAGGCGTTTCTTCCCTCTCAAATCTATTTCCATTGACCAACCTTAAACTAAGCCTGGTAGAGTGTCCTTGTAAGATAATTTTCTGGCTCAAGGAAAAAGAGGGACTGGCAGGCAATTTAACTTTGCAATGTTTGAAACAGAGGAGAGAAGATTTCCATAGCCCACTTTGGTGTGTGGAAATGCAGTGAGAGAGATGTGAAATCATAAAGGGAAGGTTGATTTTGATGTTGTAGCAAGCAGTACATAATGGAGAGATCCATTAGACTGCCTGGGTTCTTTTTGAGGAACGGGTAGAATGAAACGCCAAACAAACTGGAATAAAATTTGTGAAATGGGACAATTCTTTTTGATCTAAAGATAATGCATTAGAATTTCGTTAAAGAAAGCAAGAATTTTAGCATTTGAGACTCCATTTATGTTCAGTTTGCCCTACCCTTAATGTATTCTTTGTAACCCTCAATTGGGACATCAAACCATTCCCCCAGTTTCTTTTCAGTTAGTGTAACCACACAGCCATTCACAACAGACACACAGAAACCCTCAGTTATATTGAAACTAGTTAAAAACTCTTTCATCTCTTTTTCATAAAGATCCTCATCCAAACTAACAATTTTCCACCATTTTTGAAACTTTAAGATGTTCAATAATTTTAACCACTTGGACTTTTTGCACCATGCAACATCATACAAAAACCCACAAGAAATTTGAGGATTTTGTTTTCTTACCTCGCTTTGTAGGAACTGTAATCTCCTTTTCTTGTTCACTTTCAGCCTCTTTCACCTTCTTTTTTCGGAGAGAGAGAAACAGAGCGAGGATTCGATTTTGACCCGGTAGAATCTTCTTTAGTCTTGGATGATTCTTGTGCACTGATTTCATCAAGGGATGGTGTTTTCTCTCTGGGGAAATTTTCGTGATCACCGGTATTCTGGGTTTTGGAAGACATGGTGAAAGTGTTTTGGAGGAGGTTGAAGATGAGCGATGAGAGAGAGAGAAATGAGTTGATGTGAGAGTTGGAAATTATGAGGGGTCAGTGATGTGATGGGTTGGGTTATAAAGTAATCATGATACCGTGTGAAAGAGAAGTGGAGAGTTAGGTTTAATGAAACGGTTTATGGGGTTTTGGAAGGCATTTAATGAAGTTTCTTCATTTAACTTAGATTAATTGAACGTGTAATCGTGGTTATAATTCATGTTAATGTATTTAATTTATGGAGGAAGGTGTGAAAAGAAAAATAAGCAAGGAAATTTGGAGGGAAAATTAGAAAATAGAAAAATAAAAAAATAACTCTTGCATATGATAAAATGTGTCCATAATGTACAAACTACATACGTACCAAATATGTGAAGGACAATAAGGGTAATATTCAAAGACATATGTGAGTCCTTATACTTGACCCTAGGTGTATGAATTTTAATTCATAAAGTTGCAGGACATACTTAGTAAGAAACAATTTGGGGAATCAACATCATTTGTAACATTAAACAATTTTTATCATTCCTAGTTCCAAGGTATTTTTCAAACCTGTCCCTAGATAGAGGTTTAGTCAATATGTCAGCTATTTGATTTTCAGTTGGACAAAAATCAACTTTGACTAATCCCTTTTCTACATTGTCTTTTAGGAAATGATGTCGAATGTGAATATGCTTAATCCTAGAGTGATGAACTGGATCCTTGGAAATGCAAATGGCACTAGTATTATCACAGAGTATAGGAACACACTTAAATTTTATGCCAAAGTCACGTACCTGTTGCTTGATCCATAATACCTGAGAGCAGCAAGCAGCAGCTGCCACGTATTCAGCTTCAGCTGTGGAAAGAGCAAATGTTCTGTTTCTTTGAACTCCAAGAAATCAAGCTTGATCCTAGGAGCTGGACAATACCTGAGGTGCTTTTTCGATTCACCAAGCAAGTCTCAAGCATAGTCAGCATCAGAATAGCTTACTAGATCAAAGATGTCACTTGGAGGATAGAACAAACAGAGATCGTCACTTCCTTTCAAATATCTAAGATCCGTTTGACAGCTGTCAAATGAGATTCCTTAGGATTTGATTGGAATCTAGCACATAAACCAACATAAAGGAGATATCAGGCCTACTAGCAGTTAGATAAAGTAAGGAACCAATCATACCTCTATAGAGTTTATGATCTACGAACTTATCACTTTGGTCCTCATCTAACCTTGTTCCTGTTCCTATTGGAGTATGGTTGGTTTTTGCTTGATCCAGTCCATATTTTTTCAATAACTCCTTTACATCTTTTTGTTGATGGATTATTGTTCCTCTTTCAGTTTTCTTGATTTGCAAAGCCGAGAAAGAATTTAATTCTCCCATCATGCTCATTTCAAATTCACTACGCATTAACTCAGCAAATTCTTACAAAGAGATTCGTTAGTTGCACCAAAAATTATATCATCTACATAAATCTGAACCACTAGGATGTTGTTCCTTTGGATCTAAGGAACAGGGTCCTATCAATTTTCCTCGTATAAAATCATTAGAAAGTAAGAATTTTGAAAGTCTTTCGTACCATGATCTAGGAGCTTGCTTAAGCCCACAAAGAGCCTTGTCTAGCTTATAGACATGGTTAGGAAGATCTCGGTTTTCAAATCCAGGAGGTTGTTCCACATAGACGTCTTCAATCAAATAGCCATTTAGAAAGGCACATTTGACGTCCATTTGGTACAACCTAAAACCCATGAATGCGCAAAGGCAATCAAAATTCTTATTGCTTCTATTCTAGCTACAGTAGAAAAGGTTTCATCGAAGTCAATACCTTCTTGTTGATTATACCCTTTGGCTACGAGTCTGGCTTTGTTCCTTATGACTGTTCCATGTTCGTCCAGCTTGTTCCTGAAGACCCATTTCAGCCCAATCACCTTTTGGTTTTTAGGCTTGGTCTCAAGATGCCAGACCTTGTTCCTCTGGAACTCATTTAGTTCCTCTTGCATGGCATTTATCCAGTCAGACTCCAGAAGGGCATCATTGTGATCTCTTGGTTCTGTCATAGACAAAAAGGCTTGGAAAGCACAGAAAATTTTTCAGTTGGGATCTCGTTTGAGTTCCCTTTTCAATATCACTTACGATTAAATCCAATGGATGGGATTTCAGGTGTTCCATGGTCTTGGTTCAAATCTCCTTGTCTCTGTCCTCCAGCTTGAGGATTCATTCGTTTCTTTTCTGGATGAATTTCTGTCTGTTCCTCCTGTATACAGGATCAGGAACAACTATCTCTTCTTCAGGAATATGCTTTTTGTCGGTTCCTGCAGGTGTTAGTTCCTCATCAATGTTACTGACTCTTCAAAACGAGTCAGTCCTATTTCAAAGTCATTTTCATGACTTAGTTCCTGCAGGGAGTTAGTTTCATCGAAAATAATATGGACACTTTCCTCAACACACATTGTTCTTTTGTTGTAAACTCTATATGCTTTACTTTAAACATATCCATAAAAACAGCCTCATCACTTCTAGCATCAAACTTTCCTAAATTGTCTTTACCATTGTATGTACAAAGCATTTACAACCAAAGATTCTAAAGTATGAGATATTGGGTTTTCTTCCTTTGAGCAGCTCATAAGGGGTCTTCAAGACAATGGGTCTTAGCATGACTCTATTGATGATGTAGCATGCCGTGTTCACTGCTTCAGCCCAGAAATTCTTGGAAGATTGCTGGCTATGATCATTGTTCTTGCCATGTCCTCCAAAGTGCGATTCTTCTTTTCCACCACGCCATTATGTTGTGGAGTCCTAGGTGCTGAGAAGTTGTGATCAAGTCCTTCGTTTCTGCAAACCTCATTAAATTTGGAGTTTTCAAACTCCTTACCATGATCAGAATGCAGGTGCTTAATTTTAAAACCACTTCTCTTTGAGTTCTTTTTGCAAAGTTAACAAATTCATCAAATGTCTCATCTTTGCTATGAAGAAAAATAACCCAAGTGTATCTTGAAAAATCATCAACTATACAAGTACATATCTCTTACCAGATCGCTTTGGATTCGAACAGGGCCACATAAGTCCATATGAATCAATTCAAGGACTTTGTGTCTTACCTTTTCTTGTTTGAACGAGGATCTAACTTGTTTACCTTTGCACATGGTCCACAAACTTCATGTTTGAGACTTTGATTGTTGGTAATCCAACAACTAAGTCCTTACCACTAAGTTTCTGGAGCAATGCCATACTTGCGTGACCACACCTTTTATGCCAAAGAAGTGGTTCATTGTCGATGACACTTAAGCAAGCTAGGTTGCTCCTAGGAACAAGGTTGAGATCAACGACGTATGTGTTCCCCTTCCTGTTCCTTCCAGAATCTTGGTACCTGTTCCTGTATTATTACTACACAACATTCATCAGTAAAATTACACTGTTCCCTTTGTCGCAAAATTGAGAAATACTAAGTAGATTGTGTTTCAAACCCTCGACCAAAAATACATTATCTATGGAATGTGACTTAGACTTTCCTACCTTCCTATATCTACAATATTACCGGTAAGATTGTCTCCGAAGGTCACAGTTCCTCCATATAGGCTGAAAGCGAGAAAATTTCTTTTTATCTCCTGTCATGTGTTTAGAACAACCGCTATCGAGGTACCACAGGTTGTTCCCACTCACTTTAGCCTGTATCAAAACAATCAGTCAGTGGTAGGAACTCAGTCTGACTTGGGTTCCTCTGTTGGGCTAGTATTTCTCTTAACTTTCACTTGCTTAATTAAGCGATGTTCATTTCAATATGTTCTTCTCTGGAGGAACAGTCAGACACTAGTGTCCACTGTTCCCACAGTAAGAGCATATTCGGCTGCTTGGAAGATCAACATATTTTTTCATTTTGTTTTTCTTCTTGTGATTGAAACCTACCCACTTCTTCCTTCATTTTTATATTTTGTATCCAACTTACTGGATCAGGAAGTTTGTTCTTGAAGATTCCATTTTCTCTTTAAGTACCAGATACTTATTAAAACCTTTTCATGTTCGAATTTTAATTTTCGAACTCGGATCTGGTATTTATAGAGGAACTGGTTCCTTCAGGAACAAATAGTTTCAATTCAGCCATTTCCATATTCAAGAAATAATTTTCATTTTTAGCATTTTCAAAAGCTTCTCGAATACGTCGGTTTTCATCAAAAACTTCAAAGAATCTTTCCTCAATATTTGCATTCACTGTTTTAAACCAATTTGAATGACCTTTGGTGACTTCTAAGGCTTTTTCTAAATTTTCTTCTCTAACGCAAATGGCCTTGTAGTCATTCAAAGTTTCCAAAAGAAGTTTAATCAATTGATTCTTTGAAAGTTCTTTTAACTCTTCTTCATAACATTAATGCCTACCTTGTTGTTTGACAAGTCTTCTTCCTCGTCTGTCTTTGCCATGAAACACAAATGAGTTGTTTCCTCTTCTGGTTGTTCCTGCTCCTCGTCTGAATCTGATTCTCCCCAGGTAGCAACCATGGCCCTTCTCATATCAACTTTTGAGAAAGGTTTTTGTTGTTCCTTTCCTTTCTCCTTGTATTTTCCTTTGCTCTTTTCATTTTCCCAGAGAGGACATTCCTTTATGAAGTGTCCAGGACTTCCACACTTGTGACAACTTAGCTTCCCGGACTTTTTCAAGTTCTTTCCCTTGTAGTTCTTGTTGAAGAACTTCTTGAATCTTTTCACGACCAAAGCTGCCTCTTCATCATCAGTTTCTGAATCCTCCAGATCATCGGACTTGAGAGCCAAGGCTTTAGGCCTACTAGAGTCAACCTCACGAGTTCCTAGATGGATTTCATGAGTCAACAAGGAACCGGAAAGTTGCTCGATATTGAATGTGGTGAAATCTTTTGTTTCAAGCAAAATAGTGACCTTTGCCATCCCTTTTTCATCCCGAGGAAGATTTCGTAGAACTTCTCGTACTTGTTCCTCCGGAGTAATGATCTTCCCTAGGGATTCAAGCTCATTAATTATGTTGGAGAACCTTGTGAGCATTTTTTGAACAGACTCCTTAGGCTTCATTTGGAATAGCTCGTATTTGTGCATGAGCATGTCTATTTTTGATCTCTTGACTTCGTTTGTTCCTTCGTGAGTAACTTGAAGAAGTTCCCACATTTGCTTGGCTGATTTGCATCCCACGCTTCGATTGTGTTCATGGGGACCAAGGCCACAGTGGAGAATCTTTTTGGCCAAGTTGTTCATCTCCATCTTGTCGAAGTCATCTTTGTCATATTTGGAGAGAGGTTTAGGGATGTCTTCACCTTTTTCATTTTTCTCTGTGACTTCGAAGTCACCAATCTCTATCACTCTCCAAACTTGATAATTTTCAGCCTTAATGAAAATTTCCATACGAATCTTCCAGTATGGAGAATACTTGCCATTAAACATGTGTTCATCATTTCCATGAACTAGCTCCTCAGTGTTAACTGATTTAGGAGGAACCAGACTCTGATACCAATTGTTAGTCGAGTACGAACACTTAAACAACTACAAGAGGGGGGGGGGGTGAATTGTAGTTGTGGAGATTTTCAAACTTTTTGCGGAAATAAAAAGAATGATTGAATACGAAAGAAGTAATTGCATGAACAAGAAAGAAATAGGAACACTGAATTTTTACAAGGAAAACTTCCTAGGCCCAATAGGAAGAAAAACCTTGACCACGAGGGATTTTGACTTAATTCTCTTTAATAACTTTAGGCCAAAAGAACTCACTTTTGTACAACCTAAACTCGGACCTACTCTGTTCCTCTAGGAACTGGTTCCCAATCAACTTGTTCCCCCTGAACAGTTGACTTTCTCTCTTGACTTCACTCGAAGTCTTTTCTCTTTTTCTCTTCTCTTTCTCTTTCTCCTTTTCACTCGAAATGATTACAAATTTAGATTCACTCAACCCAATCTATAATACTCTAAGTAATAATGAAAGAAGAGTAAAATCGAATACACTTTCACTAAGATATCACACTTAAAATTCTGAAAGCATACATCAAAAGATTGTTACAAACAAATTATTTGTAGAGGCCAATCTTTTCCACGATCTTCTCCATGATCCCATGAAGCTTGTATTCAGCCACTTCTTCCATAATCTTCCGTTTCAAATATCAGTTGGGAGTTAGTTGGTTAATGTCCACAAATTCAGCCACTAACACGCGCATCCCCACTTTCCCACGCCTTGTTAGTAGGCGGGTTGTTGTGGTTCCTAAAATATAGGAACTACCACAACGCATCCTTTTTAGGCGCTTGTTTAGGTTAGATTTTGGCGGCTTCTTGTTTATGGAATATACGAAAAAGCTGCACACAAACTAACTAAACAGTATATTATGGAATCAAGACATATCATAATTTTTACCTCCATAATATAAACGGGTTTGTCACAAATAACGTTTAGCAACTTAATTTTGATTAATCTCCTAATAAATTCTCCATAAGTTATTTAACATATTATTTGTAATATCTAAAAATAATTTAAACTAAAAGAATAAATCTTAAATTATAAACTAAGTTAAAACACACATGATTAAGTCTAACAAAATAAACTAGGAGCATGCGAATAAAAACAAAATTAAAATTAAATAAAGTTAATTATTTGTCATTATCAAAATAGTGAAACAACAGTTTATATTATAATAAAAGAAGTTAGTTCAGTTATTCCGCTGCATTACTTAAAGTTGAGTTAGTAGTTATTATTAAATCCTTTATCGTTATCACGTGGCGGTAATACTCTCAAGTTTCTTAAGGAGTTTTATATTAAAATAAGTTTTTCAAAAAAAAAGAAATTTGAGGGTGTTACATTATTACTTCTATAACCGTCAAGAGAACAAAGTGTTTGTTGATCATGATGGTATCTTTATTGAAATTGAATTTGTTTCTAGAAAGATAAGTGGGAGTAAAATAATACTCGAAGAAATTCGAGATGAGAAACAACGGGACATGGCTCACACCATGTCAGAGACGACCCAACAAGACGAAATTCATGGTCAGGAGATGACGTATTCAACGCGTGAATCTCCTACTGTTCCACTTGAACTTAATTCAAGAGAAAATATTCAAAATGGTGAAGAAAACATTCCTCATGATGCTCACGCCCCACGTAGGTCTAGTAGACCAAGGATTCCAAACTAGAAGTTTGTTGATTTCCTGATAACTGAAAACTCTGATATTATGATTTTAGAAAATTCAGAACCCAATACCTACAAACCAGCTTTGACGAGCCCAGACTCTAAGAAATGGCTTGAGGCCATGAAATCCGAGTTAGACTCCATGTTTGAGAATAAAGTTTGGATCTTAGTTGACTTTCCTGATGGGGTAAACCCTATTGGATGCAAGTGGATGTTCAAATTGAAAATAGACAAAGATGGAAATGTCTATGTCTACAAAGCAAGTTTAGTTGCACAAGGATTTAGGCAAATTCATGGTATAGACTAT
The DNA here is from genome assembly GCF_026745355.1 of Beta vulgaris subsp. vulgaris. Classification (NCBI taxonomy): domain Eukaryota; kingdom Viridiplantae; phylum Streptophyta; class Magnoliopsida; order Caryophyllales; family Amaranthaceae; genus Beta; species Beta vulgaris. Next base: position 30,681,901 of record NC_079204.1, read on the forward strand.
GATGAGACCTTTTCTCCAGTAGCAATGCTTAAATCAATTCGGATACTTTTAGCGATTGTTGCATTTCATGATTACGAAATTTGGCAGATGGATGTTAGAATCACATTCTTGAATGGGTTCTTGAATGAGGATGTGTACATGAAGGTTTTGAGGATCCATAAAATCCTAAAAGGGTTTACAAGCTTTAGAGATCCATTTATGGATTGAAGCAGGCATCTCCGAGCTGGAATCTTCGGTTTGATGAGGCAATCAAACAATTTGGTTTCATCAAAAGCGAGAAGAATCTTGTGTTTACAAGACACTTAGTGGGAGCAGCTTAGTCTTCTTGGTTATGTATGTAGATGACATACTACTCATGTGAAATGCCATACCAATACCTGAGTCAGTCAAGGAATGGTTGAAAATTTATTTCTTTATGAAGGGGTTTGGAGAAGCTGAGTACATACTGGGAATTAAAATTCATAGAGATAGGTCTCGAAGGATAATTGGGCTAAGTCTAGAAACTTATATTGATAAGGTTCTTGCAAGGTTCAGCATGGAAAACTCGAAGAGAGGTTTCGTTCACATGTCACATGGCATATGGCTTAGCACGAGTCAGTGCCCGATTGAGTCTGATGAGTTAAAGCAAATGAGTAGCATATAGGATCTATCATGTATGCCATGATAAGTACTCGACCAGATGTTGCATATGCCTTGAGCATGTGTAGCAGGTTTCAAGAAGATCTAGGAGAAGCACACTAGACTGCATATAAGAGCATCCTTAAGTACTTGAGGAGGACTAAAGACATGTTCTTAGTCTATGGGGGCCAAAGTGAGTTGGTTGTTGAAGATTATACTAATGCAAGCTTCCAAACCGATAGGGATGAGTACAACTCTCAGTTAAGTACATCTTTCGTCTAAATGGAGGAGCAGTGAGCAGGAAGAGCTCAAAGCAAAGCACTGTACCAGAGTCTATGATAAAATCAGAATATTTAGGATCAGTTGAAGCAGCTAAGGAAGCAGTTTGGATAAAGAAGTTCTTAATAGAGCTAGATATTGTACCTAGTGCTCTGAAGGAATTGAGTTGTTCTGTGACAACAATGATGCTATTGCGCAAGAAAAAGAACCAAGATGACATTACAAGTCCAAACATGTGATGAGGAAATTTCACCTCATTCGAGAGATAGTTCACAAGAAGGACGTCAGAATCTGCAAAGTTCACACGGATGAGAACGTGGATGATCCGCTAACTAAACCACTAACTCACCCCAAGCATGAGTGTCATGCTAGGGCTATAGGCTTGAAGCAAATTTTAGAGTGGCTTTAGATTGTACTAGGTTTAGAGAAACTTGTTACAATGTAAAGACATGATTTTGCTATATATGTTTATGAGAATAAATTTTATCTTATTTAATTATTGGTTTGGTATTAAATAAGATGTCCTAAATATATCTTGAATTCAATGATTTTGTCAAATACGTGATTTGATGAATGAAACAACATAAGTGATCGGAATTCATAGAATATTAAAGTTCCTAATTGAAGTCATTAAACTGGACATAAATGACTTGTTAAAAGGATTAGCATATAAGATTGATTGATAGCGCCATTTCATGGGCTATGGAAACATGGAGATGTTTAATCAATCATATGGATATGTATAGTTGATACGTAATCGAACAAGACCTAATTAGAAGTTTTATAACTTCGAAATTATATTAGTAGATTCCTAAGACATGAATGGAACACTACTTAGCCTAATGATTGGTATTACTTTGATACTGTCTAACGTCATGCCGTAAAAGGGGACTATAAAGGCAACATTCGAGTTGTACTAAAGCTTGAGTGGGAGTTTTGGTTGCCACAAGATTGAAAAGGTCCTCCTATATGAGATGGGATGGGTGTCTTAGCCCATTGAGGAGTGAACATTGCATTGGCCGTGCTCAAATGGATTATTTGTTGATCATTTATTTGTCAATTTGAACTCGAATTTCAAGGATCAATTTGAAAACTAGCATGGATTATATAGAAATATGATCATACTATCAAATTAAGACACTAAGAAACTTGAGGAATTAAACATTGCACACTCGTCTCAGACAAGTGGGATATTGAAGGAATTATGTCCTCGGCTTTATTGCAATTACTAATTATAATATGGATCGTATTATGGAGATAATAAATTTATTAAATTGAGTCGTCTATACGTCTTGCTAGAGAATGCTATAGAACTTCTTTTTGGGAAATTATAAACCCGAAGCCCACTTTCATGAATCTTATAAGGTCACATATAACAATTTGGATCAACAAAAGAAAAGCATTAGAGCCCAAAAGGGCTCTATGGTGGCCGGCTAAGCGGAGGAGGGAGGGGAAGGGATTCCTGACCTAAATGTACTTATATATTTAGTTAGGCAATCATAAGAATATTATTAGATCTCTCTTAATATTCTTCTCTCTCATATCCTTTCCAAAAGTCACAAAAACTCCATCAAAGAAGAAGAAGAATTTCTTCCTTCCAACTAGCATTGGTGGAGTGTTGATCCGGATTGGTAGACCAAGTAGAGAAATCACATTTGCGGTTCTTTCTCTGGATTATAACAAGCTTTGTGGAATTCACGCTTCAAAGTTTAATTCTAAACCATTATGTGATCTTTGATTGTATATGCATGTGATCCCGTTTTAAGTCCTTATGAATTTGATTCATGAAATTCTGCTTATAGTACTTAGAATCCTACACATACTCCTAAAATAAAAATCCACGCCTATCCAATATTGCTCATATCCGAATAAAAAGAAATAAAAAATAAGAAAGTAAGATATCGCAGGGAGTTAGTATAATATATACAATACTTACAATTACAGAAATAAATCTAGATCACGAATAAACCGTTAGTAACTTCAAGAAAATAATAAAAAAATAAAATAAATAATATAAAGTTAGTTTATTTCGTTGACCGTCCGAAATTATACCATCGTCCAAGATCGTTGGTTTCTACGGATCTTGAAGAATTTAATTGTACGAGTCTTGAAAAAAGTTTGGTCTTGCGCTGTATTAGTCGTGGATGATGTATTATATATAGTTAAAAAGGTATGATTATCAGATGTGTTGTATGGTTTTTGGAATTTTAGTAGTATGAGTTTGTTGTAAGAATTGACATTATATTAGGAACAATTAAGATGCAGAGTGTTTTAGAATCATGTTAGGCGAGATCAATAGATGAATTGTTGTGGGAAAAGGATGAATTATGGGGTCAACGAGGATGGTTAATGATCAAGTACTGATAGATATTTGATGATCAAAGAGGTATATGGAGTTATTAGGCTTTTAAGTGATGACGAGGATTAGTGAGGGATGAGTTAGAATTCAGCTGTGAGATATAAAAGGAGGATGAAGGTGCACGCGTTATGTGAGAGTTGTCGAGTGATTGTTTGTTGTCGTGAATATTGAGAGGTCAGATAGAGTTGAGAGTGTGGGCCCCACTTGTTTAAGAATCCCCAAGCGTTCTGTAGAGCTTATGAGCAGGATGCAGAAGCCTGCACTTGGTGCAACATATTGCGCTGGATGTTATTTGCTGCATGTGGCACAACAATGCGCTGGACGCACCATGTATATAACATTTTTCTTATGTTATTAAATTGTAATGGTCCGCAGACCTTGGAAGAATATAACTCTTATAAAGTTGTTTGATGTTGGGTACCTGCAAATACAAATAACACACAAATATACAAACAACTACAAGACATGCATGTGCCTTGTGATGTGGGTGTTAGTGTATGGATAGGAAACGACTTGACCGATAAAGAGTAACCTTTAATACTCTAGACTTAAAGGTGCTATCGTGTGCATACGTGTGTGTGTATGTATGACTCGATGATTGACACTATAAGCCTATGGCTAAGGACGAAGGACACAATGCTTGATACAATGTTTGGACGATGCAGATTTGTAATGCAAATGTAGAGGTGTAACACTAATGTAGAGGTATGCCATGTAGATGATATGACACTAATGTAGATGATATTATTTAATCTTTCCATTAGAAGCTCAAATTTTCGTTTAGAAAACTGTTTTTTTAGAGAGGATAAGTTGGAAGCCCCCAAGGATGATCCATCTAAGTTATGCATGATTTGAAATGCGTTGTAGTTGTTACGGGTCTAAGTGAGACCATAAAACAGTTAGGATTTTTAATGGGTCTGGAGCCCATAATCTTTGGTATGGACTCGTAGTGAAGTCCTAATCAAGGTACACATGGAGCCCAAGGATTATCTATTCAGTTCATAGACTATGTTGGATAAGAAATACGTTATAGAACGAGCTTTTGTAGCGCTGCAGTTGTATACGAGTCGAGTTTTTTAAGCCAAGGGCCTAAGTGATCCCATAAATAGATGCGATGTTGTATCCGAGTGGGTTTTAAAACCTGAAATGTTATGTATGGGCTCGTAATGAAGTCCTTATCACGACAGGTCTTGACTTGGAGCCTATTTTTTTTTGGGTGGAGCAGTGATGAAGCCCTCTATAAGATGGGGTTGATGAAGTTCTAAGCTTGATTGCTTGATTGTGAAGATATCTCGTCACGCTTAGCTGAAGTTTCGACCAAATATTCTATATAGGGTTCCTAAGGTAAAAAAGACAAGAAAGGCTAAATAAAGGAACACTCAAAAGATGAGGCGTGATCATAACGGTGAGTATTGAAATGTTATGCTAAGGTTGGCTTAGAAGCGATAATGCGGCGTAGAAAAAGAAAGTGATTAGAATAAGAAAAGGCGAAGTCATGATATTTTTATTGGGCGATCACCCTTTTCTCATGGGTCTAGGAGAGCCTTAAAAATAGGTTTTGAACTAAAGTGGCCGGGCCTCGAAATAGTAGTTCATGTTCACTGACTAAGGCCCCGTTTAATGGTAGTCGTATAGGGCCTCCTTAACGATTGGGACGACCCTGTAAGGTATATTGATTGTGTAACTAAGCCAACTAACAATTGCCTACAAATTATTCTTGTGAATATCTTAACTTTAGTCAAGCATTTCATAAAGTTTCACATGGAAGTAGCATCAGGAGAGTACTACAACACTTGCATTTTAACAGTGAAACTTAATAGAAATGATATTTCCCTTAATCATAATTAGGGTACAACACAATATATATATATACAAGCTAGAAACTAGGAAAATATACAAAGGATATTCCCAAAACATTACATAAGATATACATAACATAACAAGAATATTACATATTCTATCACACCTCCGCAGTTGAAGCGGGATTAGGGAGGATGTTGAGACTCGATCGGAATTATTAGAAGAGAGGGCATGGAAGGCCCTTTGGTGACAATGACAGTGTACTAATAACGATAAGGAACATGAAATACACAAATAAGGCCTTTGTCGACCTTTACACAGACAAAGTGAATGTCTATCTCGATGTGTTTAGTGCATTGATACTGGACAGGATTACCGGAGAGGTAGATCGCACTAACATTGTCGTAATAAACAAGAGTAGCATGATGGACTGGACATTGAAGCTCCAAGTGAACATTGCGCAACCAACATGTTTCAGATCGACTTTGGCAACGCCACAATACTTAGATTCGGCACTGGAGCGAGAGAGGGTATATTGGCGTTTGGAAGATCAGGGGATAAGATTATCACCAAGAAACACACCGTAACACGAGGTGGAGGGAGGAATGTCGGGGCAACCACCCCAATCTGCATCAGTATATGAGACTAGGCGAGCTAAGTGAGGGGAGTATAGATACATACCTAGATGAAGAGTTGTATGAACGTAATGTAAGATACGTTTTAGGGAATGTAAGTGAGGTTCCCGTGGGTCATACATGAAGAGACAAATCTGATGGACCGCATAAGAGAGATTTGGTCTTGTGGAAGTTAAGTACTATAAAGCACCGACCAGAGTGCAAAATAGGGAAGGATCAGCTACAGAGGAACAAAAGTGGAGTGTCGACAGGGGTGGCCGACGGTTTGCATGAGGACATATTGGCACGAGCAAGAATTTCGTCAGTATATTTCTTCTGTGAGAGAAAGAGACCACCTGCAGTTTTGGTAACTGAAATACCAAGAAAATAACTCAACCATCCCAAAATCAGTTATAGCAGACTCAACACTGAGATGAGACATAATAGTGGTGCGGACTGTATCCGAACAAACGTCAGAATAATGTCGTCCACGTATAATAGTAAGTAAGAAACATCTGAACAATGATGATCGATAAATAGTGAATGATCAGACTAGCTATGATGAAACCCAATAGAAGAAAGATACGTGGCAAACCGCTAATACCAAGCCTAAAGGCCTTGTTTGAGACCATATAATGACTTCCGGAGGCGACATACATAATCAGGGTGAGTGCGGTCACGAAAGCTAGGGGCGGATGCATGCATGTAAAAGGCCTCATGTACGTGACCATGTAAAAATGCATTTTTAACATCCAACTGATGAACAAACCAAGACTTATTGAGGGCAAGCCGGTGCGAATGGTTCCTAGTTTGACCACAGGACTGCCTATTTCTTCACAATCAATACCAACATGCCGAGATCTGCCATTAGCAATGATTCGGACCTTATGCCACTCAAGAGAACCATTAGAACGATATTTATGTTTAAAGAGTCACATGCACCAAACTATATTAACATTAGAGGGACAAGAACAAGCTCCGACATCTCATTTTTAATCTTTATTTTTAAAGATCACAAAAATTACCCCAAACCTTTTATATCAAATTTACATACCTTTTTCTTTCTATTCAGTTCACTATATATCCAAATTCTTCAATTTATGTTCCTCCACAATAACTTTAAATATTGTTGATGATGCAACAATTGAGGGGGAACTAAGGAAAGAAAAACAAAAATTTGAAGGAGAATAAGTTGATATGGAGATGAAAAAGGAGAGATTGAGGGAGACAAAGAAGAAATAAAAATATGAGAGCAAACAGGAGAATAAATGGAGAGATAGGTGAGAGGGAGATAAAGAAGAGATTGAACGTTCCATAGGTTATCCAAGTTCCCACTTCTACAAAGTTGTCATAAAATCTATGGGTTCTAGTAGTCCCATGTATGTTCCTTTAGTATCAAATCTAAAGTCAACAAAAGGAATTAATTAGTTCCTCAAACTTAAATCAAGGAATAGACAGCGAAATCTATTCAAAATATCAAAAAAGAAGTAAGGAACTGCATGTTATTTGAAAGGAACTGAGGTATATTTTCGAAGGCAGATCACAAAGTAAACTGAAGGTATTGATGGAGGAACAAGTGACCAATTCATATATTTTTTTTTACCTAGTTTATTCCTACCATTCCTTCATAAACATGAGCCTTTGATCTTCTCTTTGAATTATATTGGACATTCTTTTCATTTTCTATCGTATGGATTGCACTTTGGTAAAGTGGTGGTTTACATTTAGTATGCTTTAGCTTCTTTAACTAATTGATTAACATATGCATGAGGATGGCTAATATTACTAAATTGATGTTTGAGCAAATTGAAAAATTTAAACTCATGTTTGACCGTTAATTATATATTTATGGTGGTGTAGTATCACAATAAGTTCGGAAGATTGATCACGAATTCTTGAAAAATAATACGCTTTTTGATGATGTTAGAAGGGGGAAGATAATGGCAACGTAGCTCATTTATTGTGGTTCATTCTCTACTTAATATGATCTTGCATTATTGTTATATTACATTTTATTTCTGTTAGTTTCTATGTTACTTTGCCTTGGTTTGTCATCACCAAAAAGGGAGAAATTATTGAGCTACTATGGGTTTTGATGATGACAAACTAAAGTAATAACTAACAAGGTTTTTAAGTTTTATGTATGCAAGCTTCAGTGATTAATAACGGTGCTTTATAAAGATAATAAGTGAAGTTCTTGAGTTGGAACTCAAAGAGAAAAACGAAATTCCTAAGTGATGATTCATGATTACAGTTCTTGTTCAACAGTTCCTCAAGGAACTGTATGCTGTTCCTGAGCTGGACACATTCTTGTTTAATAGTTCCTCAAGGAACTTTCTACTGTTCCTTACTAGCTACATTTCTGTTTAACAATTCCTCAAGGAACTATATGCTGTTCCTTCCTAGAGGCATGTGTGTTTCACATTTCCTCAAAGAACATGAACTGCCTGTTGTTCCTTAATAGATGCATTTGTGTTTCACAGTTCCTCAAGGAACAGGAATTTCTTGCTGTTCCTTGACAGCTGCATTCGTGTTTTACAATTCCTTCAAGGCACTGTCTACTGTTCCTGAGATGGGACATATGGTTCTTCAGAGTTGAAGACTTAAAGGGATGACATGAAGTCTAAGTTCAAGAGTATGTACTTAGGATTTATGTAACTAATTTACGTTGCTTAATACTAAGGAACTACATGGAATTTAATTAATACAACAGTGGTTTTAAAAAGTATTTAACTGAGAGTTTTTAGGAAATATTGTTAATAAATAAAATTGTTTTTATTTTAAATAAAGATCCTTTCTTTATTACTGAACAAATAAAAATGGATTTCCTAAATAAATTCATTATTCTCTCAACTGTTTAAAACCACGTACAGTTAGTGGATTGTCCATTATTTTACTTGTTCCTCAAGAAGTGTGAACGTGGGAAAATAATTCTACGTGGGTGACTACTTCACACTTAGTGGAGGAACAAGTGGAACTAGCATGAGAAGATTTCACTATATAAAGAGAAGTCTTCCTCATTGCAATTCACCAACTGAAAACATATTTCTGTTGCTAAATCTTGAGTGTTTTCTAAAAAGGTTTGTTGCATTATTAATTGAGTTCCTAAGTTGCTCAAGCACTTGAGTTCAACATAATTAGTAGTGTTTCACAAAATTTGAGTTGTAATTTGGGGTTCAAGGGTTGAGTGACTCTTGTAAGACTTAGAGTTAAGTCAGTGAGTGTAGGATTCGGAGTAGAAGCAAGAGAGAGAAGAGTTCCAGTAATCAAAGGGGATTACTGTGGAGAACTTGAGTTCGAGAGGAAATCAAGTTAGAGAGAGTAGAGTTTCAGTTGTCAAAGGGGACTACTGTGAGGAACTTGATTTCGAGTGGAACTCAAGTTATAGAGACTGATTGTAATAGAGTTATTGCAGTGATATAGTTTTTGAGGTTTTCCCTTCTTGATAAGGTTCAAGAAGTTTCCTCAATTTTATATTTCTCTGTCTCTCTAATTACTGTTCCTTTATTGTTTTAAAATTCCGCTAGAAACTTTGTTAAAAGTTCCAAGTACAATTCACGCTCATCATGTACGTGTTCCATTGAAGTGTCATAGGACATGTAATTCATCGCCACATTAATTGTGAATTTGAAGTTCATATACTCTGATGAAATAATTAAATGAAATCCAGCCACACACAATCTCTAGAGTATGTAAATTAATAACAGCATTCAAGGAGTAAAAAGGAGATGTAATGCCAAAATTTCGGTACCTTTTTCTCAACACAATAGGAAACAAAACAAATGGGTTTAATTAGCATCTTTATGTAGCATTTTCAGTCACCTAATTATCACTTACACCAATGCGTTTACAGAGGACAAACACTGCATAGCCAAAATAACTATGTAGCACGGAAACAACTGACAAACCTCAGATCCCAGCGAGTTTCAGGATTCATAAGCACCGAAACAACTGGGGTTTTGGAAATGGAATGATTTTGGTAACAGGGAAATCCAAGTATGGAGAAGTTTTCATGCTTTATAGATTACCAAATACAAGAGACCATAATATTAGTCATTAGCAGTGGCTAATTGAAGAGAGAGCAACTCCTCTTCAGGAATGGTTCTAATAGTGCAATCTGATCGTGGGTAAGCAACACACAAAAGAGCATATCCTCGTTCAATCACATCATCACTAAGCATCCCCTCACTCTGATCAACCTTCCCGCTCAAGAGCTTGGCAGGGCATGTCATACAAACTCCAAGTTTGCAGTCATTTGGAATATCGATCCCGCTATCGAGCGCCTTAGTAAGGATGCTCTCGTCGGGATCAACCTCGAGCTCTGTGGCTTTACCTTCGTGCTCTATCATTACTTTGTAGGCACAAATGAGGGAAGGTATTCGTGCAGGTCGGCAAGAGAAGGTGCAGGAAGAGTAGTGCTTATTGAGTTGGGGTTGTATTTGAGTTGTGAGGGTGAGCAGAGAAGTTGATGTGAAACAGAGAGTTGACATTGTTAATTTGTTATGCCGGTAAGCTTCAGGGGGGAAAGGGATCTGGTCAAGTGTTGGTTTGAGAGGGTAGGAGGATTGTGTGGTAGCGGGTTGGATAAGGTCCTAAATCTTTCTCATCTTTTCTCTTTTTTTTTTACGAAAAATTGACAATAGAGGTCTGAACTTTGGGTGATAATTTTTAAAAGGCCTGAACTATTGATTAACATGTGTAGGTCCCAACTTTATGGGGTCTTAACTTTTAGCGGGCCTCAACGACTTAAAACTGAAGATTTTTTTTAAAATCTCACCTCGTTCCTACATCCCTCCCTCAATTAACCCTTCTGATGTGACCCAAGTTTTACAAGTGATGACCTATTAAGCTAGTTTTAAGTCACTAAGGCCCGCTAAAAGTTAAGACCCCCTAAAGTTGGGACCTACACAGGTTAATCAATAGTTCAGACCTTTTAAAAATTATCACCCAAAGTTCAGACCTCTATTGTCAATTTTTCCTTTTTTTTAATTAGGTAATAACAAATCGTCTTGACTGTCCTGGTGGCTGGTACAGAACCCACACGCAGAGGCCCATTACAAGCAGACTTCTCAGTTTGCTTGATGAACGGCTGGTTAACTAAACTAGAACAACTGAATATAATTGAATTAAACTGAATCAGGAGTAAGTGAGTAACTGTAACTGAAATCAACTGAAAAATGATGAACCAAAACTGAAATAAATTGTAAATGAAAAATCAAAACTGAATTGCAACTGAACTGAAACATAATTGTAACTGAAAATAACTGTAAAAAACGAAAAAGTTGATCAATCAACTGAACTGAATATGTAACTGAATTAACTGAACTAATTTAAATTGAAACTGAAACTGAAACTCAACTGAAACCAATTTAAACTGAAATTGTTTCAAACTAATTTTTAACTGTACTCGAACTGAACTCACATATTACCCAAATTAATGATAGTTTTCCAATTCACTTACAAATTTTATCGGGATAATTTTTTTATTAGTACTTGAATTTATGACATATTAACTTAATTTCTTGATAACTCATGTAACATAATTTCTTGATGATTTTCAACTATGTCAAGTTCACTGCTTTAATAATCCAAACTCAATTTAAATTTTACTCAAATTTTACTCAATTTAATAATTAATTAAGTGAAAATTTAAATTACATTCTCAGTTGAAGAATTAAACTTTAAAGATCATGTACTTGTTTTACAATTGTTTTGTTTTTTTCCTTTTAACATATATGTTGTATGAGTTGTATGATTGTTATAATCTCAAATAAGCTCTCTCATTTTTATTAATAAGTTGTATAATATAAGGAGAGTGGAGACAAATATTTACAGTTAATATATAATATTTATATTATTATAATTTTTCATACTATTAAACCATATTAATAATTAATCGCATATTAGTTAAAAATAATTCTAATATTATTATATCATACTAAAATATTTACATCTACTGACGAAATAGTTTGGAACAACTCGAGTTCGTGACTCATTCTCGACTTGAACAGGTCAAGTCCACTAGTTAAAAGGCTTAACTTATTCAACATGAAGCCTAACGTGTTTATCAGACCCAACAAGCAAGTCTACGCCTATTTAAAGACTCCCACAGCTTGTGAAGGCTTTAATAAAGAGCTTTTAGATACTCTTTTTCCTTGTTTTTCGATGTGGGATTTGGTGTTTATTAAGTCATACTGTGTTGCATGATTCCAAGCTCTTTTGTCATGGTTTGCGAATTCTTAAGTTTGCACCTCGATTTGGGACTTACATAGTCTCAGTTCCACCTTTTTCCAAAATTTTGTTCTTTTCTTGTTTAGTTTAATATTTCTAACATTCTAATTTTTCATTATTATATCCTATATTTCATGTGTCGTGGATCAGTTATCAGCTTATGATTGTGTAATAGCTGATTATGTAATAGGATTATATAATATTTTTTTACCACAAATTCAAAATATGCTCCATACATTTTTTTTCTCATGAAAAGATTAATCAATCCTAGTTCAACTCGACTCATTAAAGTATGGAATGGTTTTATTTTTCTACTTATAAAATTTAGCTAATATGGATACCTTTTTTTAATATATAAAATGCTAGAAAAAGCATATTAAAAAAATTACCAAGCTACTCTCGTGAGCTTATTGAGTCGAGTAGGGCCATACTCAAATCAATGCTCGTTAAGCTTTCGAGTCGAGTCGAGTTCGAGCCGAACCAACTCAAGTCGAGTTTTTACCGAGCGTTAACCGAATCAAGATCGACTAGCTCGTGAGTTGCTCAGCTCGATTAGCACCCCTATATACAAAGTTAAGAGAAGACCATAAACACTATACTAGTATTAAACTATAGTATAACATAAAGACAATTAACTTAAATAATCTCATAACTTTTAAAGACAAGAGAGTAACTAACTAAGTGTTAAGTTATTATATCGTTGTTAGACAAGGGAGTATCATGGTTGTTCATCTTATACTAGTATTAAACTATGGTTGGTAACAAGTTACTATTAAGTAACTAGTAAGTACTTGTTGACTATTTTACTTATGGTTGTTACTTGTTAACAGTTAACTTATTGATGTTACTTTTTAATATATGAATGTCATTTGTTATAGTATTATAGCATATTAAGAGTCGTTATACTAATTTATAATCAATAGAGTATTAGATTGATTTTACATTTATTTTGATACCAATCTTATATCAAAATGATTCAACATATTGATAAAATAGGTTTTTTATACTTAATCATATAAAATATAGTCACAACATAATACATATATACCATTTAGGTTTGTTATTGTTATTGCTATTATTAGCATCGTTGTTACTAATACTACTATTAGTATTTTATTGTCATTGTTAGTATTCGTGTTCTTATTTGTATTACTATTTAATGTTAGCCTTGTTCTTGTTACTATTACAAATATTATTTGTATTTTTACTACTATCGTTGTCGGTTTATGTTTATTAGTATTATTATTCTCATTACCAGCATAGCTATTTACAAACTTATATATCAACTTACATTGATACACTCATTCCAATAACAACATATTTCAGTTTAAGTAAATGTTTTGAGTTTCAATTACTTTACTGACATATGTTGATATATTCATCTAATGTAACATCAATTTCTTTTAGTTTGACTAAGATCCTTGAGTTTCAAATTGAATATAACTTATTAACGATTATCTTAAATTGAGTATTGCTATCTTGATTTAACTTATCGATTCATATAGATATCTTGAACTAATCCACTGTTAACTTATTTTACGTCGATTATATGTTTTCAGTTTTCAAATGCGTAGAGCTTAATGACTAGTATAGTTATATTAATCCATTCATCTAATATAGTAAGAGTAAGACATTTATCTAATCGACTTTTTAAAAATGTCTAACTTGTCTTTCAAGGAGGTTTATAAGAATTTATAATTATTTTAGGCTTCCTTTTTAACCAAACATGATGTAATTTGCACACAACTAAAAGTTTGAATATCGACTTATATAAAATTGTCTTATTACAAATTGTAGAATATATTAGTCTTGTACACAGATATTTATGTCACTTTTATACACTTTTTTGTGAAGTACAATCGGTTGCTTTCGAGGCAAGTGTCATACTACACTTATTTGCTACGTTAATTTTAACCGAAGCCCAAAACAACAAGTGGTCAAAACCCGAAATGAATTTTTATTTTTATCAAACAAATAGAAGAATGTGACTAATTTCTATCAGAACCGATGCGAGTATTATCAAACTTATGTCATTTTCGTCAATAACTGAAATAAACTGAAAATAACTGCAGCGTGTTTTAACTGCTATGGATTCAACCGTTGGTCACTTTCATACACTTTTTTGTTAAGCACAATCGGTTGTTTTCGAGGCAAGTGTCAGACTACACTTATTTGCTACGTTAATTTTAACCAAACCCCAAAACAATAAGTGGTCAAAACTCGACATGAATTTTCATTTTTATCGAACAAATACAAGAATGTGACTAATTTCTATCAGAACCGATGCGATTATTGTCGAACTTATGTCATTTTCGTCAATAACTGAAATAAGCTGAAAATAATTGCAACATGTTTTAACTGATATGGATTCAACCGTTGGTTGGTTTAACTGTTCGGATAAAACTAGTTTAAACTGCAATTCAACTGAAACTGAACAGAAAAATAACTGAATCAAACTGAACTGAAAAGTTTGTTAACTGAACTGTTAATAACTTTAACTGTTGTAAACTGAACTGATATGAAATGAACTATTTGGATATAACCATAACTGAACTGTTGAACTGAATTGACGCCTCTAATTACAACCATACACCCCGAACCCCCTTTAAGTTATAAACAAATGTTTGGGGTAAGAATTGAATCATAGATTTCGCTAGAAAAGATGAAAAAGCTCACCATGTTACACCCCGAAAATTATCTATTATCCAAAATACCTTTTTTTAATATAAAACTTAGATAATTATCAAAGTATTTTTGCCCTAGTGATAACGTATCGGCTCATTCATAAATTTGCAGCGGAAATAATACTAATAAATAAACTTGTATTTATTCACCTATTTGCCAGATTTTGTTTAAATGGTTGTTTCTCGCACAAACTTGTATTTAAAAGGTTTTTTCTGACAAATTTTACTGAATCTAAAACCTAACATGATACTAATAACTATTAAACGAGGATAAATAATAATATAATAACATAGCAGACTACTTTTACTGAACTAAACTACACAACTAATAAGTTAATTTAATTTAGATGGAATAGTCAATGGAACGAGTTGTCTAAACCAAAACCAATCTTCAATCTAGTAGACGAAGTATAGGACACAGTGATCAATCTGGTCCCAAGAAAAGCAATGGGCAACCACCATGTACTACGACTCATACTTGTCCAACACTTCAGACATGCACAAGTATAAAGTTATTGTTAAGCATATTTCACTTTACACGATTCATAATTTATTCACTTGTTATGACTCACAAGTAGGACAAATAATATAATCATCAAAGAATCATAAACTTCCATTTTTATCTTAAAATTAGATAAGGTGATCATCAACTTAACAACCCAAGATTAATTCCAATATTAAATCCATAACCTTTATTTATTTGTTGAACCAAGTCAATAACCAACCCACCTTTCATAAGTGAATAAATAACTTACCAAATAAGGCCATCAATACTTATAAAGTAATTAAATAATCCAACTGCAACAACATGATTCAATCATGATCCAATACCAACATAAATACTAATCCCTCATAAAGTTCCCAAATCGCATATGCTTGCATCAATATTTCATACAAACGTAATATCATCATCATAATCAGCATGCTTCACACAATGCAAAGACATAAAGCATGCAAATCCAAATGAATATAAATCACATATGAACCAAATATAGTTTCCTATACATGATACTACACAAATTCCATCCTTAGAAAATGATACTAATCAAACCCACACATAGATATGTACGTACATACTTATGTGTAGACAAGACGAAGACCACTTTCATAAGCTTAAAAGTCGCCTAAAGAGAATTCTCCGCCTAGGAATAATTAAATATATCCACAAATCAATACTCTAGAAATTTTCAGTAATATTAGAATACTTCAAACCCTCTTTAAAAATATTTTAAAACCCTTCTTATCATTAAAACTTAATTATTAAAGCCTCCTAGTATAAAACTACTATACTTGTTGTTAAAAACCCTTAAAAACTCATACTTTGATCTTAAAAGCTCCATGATCAGCATCCTTATAAAATTTTCAACAACTTATAATATACTAAAACTCTTTTTAAACATACTCAAACATAACTAAAATCATAAGAATAATCAATTTCATAAACTATAATATACTACTATGATTTTCCAACTCATAAAACCCTAAAAATTCATACTTTGATATTTAAAACCTTAATTTAAACATAATAAATATATAATTTAAACATGAATTGTGTAGTTGGGTTCCTCTAACCCAATTTAAAATCACTTTTACTAGACCAAAAAGTGTTTTAACCTATTTAAATATATTATATGACTAAATAAAATATTTGGCTACTTTAAATCATTAAATAATTTATTTGACTTTCAAATAGTCAATCTTTTAAGAAATAAATTATATAAATATGAAAGTATACTAAAATTATATAAAAATATACATTAAAATATATTTATAAAATTCATAAAATTACGGGGGATCATAGTCTACAACCTGTTAAGAGAAGTTTCGGGAACTCACACATTTTTTATAAGTTTTTTTACAAAACTTCCATTTGAGAAATACTTGTATCACAACATGTGCACACTTTTACCAATATTTAAAACCACCTGTGTCACTCATGAACACATTTTTCATGCGGAGAACCAATTTATTTTACACCAAAATGTGTAAATCGCCAACATAAGCATAAAAATGCATAAACATACCATAAAATAAGGTAAAAAACGCAAAATTCTATCGCATGCTATCCCCCCCCCCCCAAAGAAAACGAGTTACGTCCTCGTAACTCACCTCAAGGAATAACTCAGGATACTTCTTCTTTATTTCATCTTCGAGTTTCCATGTTACCTCTTCAGAATCATGGTTATACCAAAGCACTTTTACGATATTCACATCCTAATTGCGTGTAGTACGCACCTTTTTGTCCAAAAATCTCACAATCCTTTCCTCATATGTGGGGCTACTATCAATTTGGATTTTTTTAGGCTCCAAAACATGACTCTCATCAGGGATATATCTCTTGACTTGGGTAATATGAAACACATCGTGCATTTTCCCAAATTTCATTGACAAAGCTAACATATAAGCTACATTCCCAATTCTTTACAAAATATCATATGGGCCAACATATTTAGCAGTTAATTTGCCTTTTTCCCAAATCTCACCCACTGCGAATTCATCTTCTCTTCGCTTTAGATCAGGATAACTCTTCTACCTATCTTGTGCAGCTTGAATTCTAGCCTGAATTAATTTGACATTCTTGATAGTCTCCTCAATCAATTTTGTCCCTCATACTATATTCTCACTAAAATCATTCCAACAAATGGGACTTCTACAGTTCCTTCCATACAATGCCTCAAAAGGAGTCATTTTGATGCTCACATTATAACTATTGTTGTATGAAAACTCAATCAAGTCCAAGTGATCTTGCCCACTACCTTGGAAGTCAATTGCGCACGCTCACAACATATCTTTCATAGTCTGGTTGGTCCTCTCAGTCTAACCAACGGTTGCAGGGTGAAAAGCAGTACTCATTTTCAATGTTGTCTCAAGATTCAACTCGACCTTTTGAACTTTCCCCATTGGTCTCTTATATTTATTTTCACTTTCTGACAGTTTAGACACTTTGACATGAATTCAGCGACCTCACGCTTCATATTTGGCCACCAATAGATCTCCTTAAGATCCTTATATAACTTGTCACCCCCAAGGTGCACAAAATATGGAGTATTATGCCCCTCATCCATAAGCCTTCTCTTAAGTTCATCACATTTTTCTGGCACACACCACCTTCTCTTGAACCTCAAGCTTCCATCATCATGAATCTTAAAGTTGACTTCCTTACCTTAGTTCACACTAGTGCATAATTGGCCTTAGATAACATTAATTGGTAACACGTTTCAAGTTCTAGGTTTCTTAAATTTATAGGTAACACATTTATGACACTCCATGAAAATGTAACACTTATTGTAGCACTTTTAAAAAATTATAACACTTAAAAGCAATACATTGAAAATAGGTAACAATTGAAGCTAACACTTATAAAATAGGTAACAAATTATTGTAACTCTTTAAAAAAGGGAACATTTTTAACTTATATCGGTAACAGTTTGTTGTAACACTTTTAAAAATATATCATTGAAAGTAACACATAAAGTATTGTAATACGATTATTAGTTTATTTTTCTCCCATGCATGATGCATCTAAATAATATTGCTATCTCTTAAAAAAATACTTAACTGATTTAGATTATACTAACTAACGCTAATTTTGCGGTTGGTTGATTTTTTATTGAAGAAAAAAGAAAAAAGAAAAACGACCGCTTAGTGTAATACCCCGATTCTAATAGCATTTTATTTAACGTTAACTATAATCATTAATTTGATTATATTTTAAATATTTTTATCTTATTTGGATTAGAGTATACATATATTTATCTTTGTCTTGTTTGTAATATGTTTATTTAATCAATTTTATAAGGTTATTGTTATTGTTATTATTATTATTATTATTATTATTATTATTATTATTATTATTATTATTATTATAATAATTATTATTATTATTATAATAATTATTATTATTATTATTATTATTATTATTATTATTATTATTATTATTATTATTATTATTATTATTATTATTATTATTTTGGGTTTTAGAGATCCAAGATTTGCTTAATAATATTTGTCGATAAAAGAAACACGAGTCCCAAATTTATTTTCCCTTGTCGGTTGGGAAGTAAAACCCAAAACCCGTTTTCTTTTACCTTGGGTCGGTTAGATGATCCACAACAACCCCCCGCCAACATTTTCACTCTATCTCGTGATTCTAATCCAAAAGAAACCCCAACCCAAATTCTCTCTCTCTCCTCCCCATGAAGAAAACCCAAAATCCCGTCACCCCTCTCGCTGGAGGTTTCGCGTTGCTCGCCGACGCAAGCTGGTGGCCCTCGCATATGCTTTCTCCTTCACTCTCCTTTCTCCTCTTGATTGTTGGTGGTGTTGAGTGCAGTATCGCGTGCGCCGCCACTGCTACCTTTCTTCCCTCTCCTCTCTTTTCTTGTTCGTGGTGGTGGTGTTGGGTCGTGCCGCTGCTGTTCTGTCTCCCTCCTCTGTGACTACTGTTGTTCGTGGCTGGCGCTGGTGTTGCCACCGGGCCGCCCTTGTTGGTACTAGACCCTCTTCTTCCTCTCTTTTTGTGTTCTCATATTAGAAGGTTATATTCAAGCTCTGAATTTCGAAATCTGGTTATTAACTAATGATTCTTTGATTTCGTGGGTCATTGCGAGTATTTATACCTGACACTTCTCAGTTTGGGCTAAAAACATGCAAATGTTTCTCTAATACTCCGTATTTCTTGTAAGTTATTAATTATCATTTTTAAAAGGGTTTTATTTATTACAAAAGGTTTATTATTAATTATAAAGATTTTTCAAAGGCTTTTATAATATATTATGGGTTTTTCAAATAGATTTTAGCCCAAAGTAAATATTGGACCTATGTTTACAAGTTATAATCCAAGAAGTTAGTTTAGTAGTTGAAGATATTTCTTAAAATAAGATCAAAAAGATTTACAAAAAACATAAAAATAAAGAGATAAGACAAAAAAAGGAAAAAGAAGTGAAAATCGTCGTGGCATCACAACTCACAGCAGTGAACTTGCAAGATTATCAGCCTTTATATTTTCTTTTATTTCTTATCTTCTTAATCATCTAAAGTTCTAGTATTATGTTTTGTAGGATAACTTATATTTTTCCGAATCATAGTTGGATAATCACAAATATTAGTTAGATCTTGGCTAGTAGTTTATCTGTTTTTTGCCTAAATTCATCTTTTGATTTCCTAGTCCTACTTCGACTCTACCTCTCCAACTAGTATAAATAGGGGTCTCCACCCATCATATTTTTCACACCAAATTTAAGAAATAAATCTCTTTTCTTAAGTTTAAACTCTGTCTGTCTTATCCTATCCTTTCTCTTCCTCCCTAGTAATTATTAATTTTTCAAGGTGCGTGTATGTGTAGATCTTTAATTATTGTTTTGCAAGCGTAGTATCATGTTTTTAGGAAAATATTTTAGATTGAAGTACATGTTTTTATTGTAAACTTTATGAGTTTTATAATTATGCTATTTCACGAGTTTTTGTTTAATCATGTTTAAACCTTTATGAGTTATTATGATTTTGGAGAGCATGTTGTTAGTATTTCACTAATATTATGTTTAATAGTTAAAGTCATTTATTACTCCTTACAGGTTACAATGTTGTTTAGCTCTATGCATCTATATTTTCACATGCCATGCCAACATGAATCTTACCTAATTATTATTATTATTATTATTATTATTATTATTATTATTATTATTATTATTATTATTATTATTATTATTATTATTATTATTATTATTATAATTATTATTATTATTATTATTATTATTATTATTATTATTATTATAATTATTATAATTATTGTTTCGGGTAAAAACTTGTATTAGATGGGAATGATCGAGATTAGGGTTGATGAAGGCTTGATACTCGAAGATTATCTGGAGACCTGCACAGAACGAGAGTTAGACTACCCGGGGGTGGATCCGGGATCGCCCCTCCGACGATCAAGTCAGTTGGAGTGTATAAATTGGTGTTGCCAAGTGTATTGTATGGGATTGCTTACCTCAATAAATGGGGATCTGCCCAGCATTTATAGGCGTTGAAAAGTGTGAAGATTGTCCCTTCCACGTAGGCACGAAATTTAAAGTGGTTGGGTCTGATAAGAGGTTTTTAGTGCGTCGTTAAGGCACTAAGAACCGCTTTCCAAACATCTTTATAAGTCCTAACAAGGAATTACTAAGAGGTGATAGGGCAAGTCAAGGGTCGATCCACAGGGAAAATGGGATTGATTAAAGTCTATCAAGTCAGACTACCTAATTGAAAGGTATTTGGGGTTTGAAAGATGTTTGGTAACAATTAAGACTAACTACAACTAGAACAAGCAAATATACGAGTTTAAATATCAAATAAAAGACACTAGAGTTAAGGTTACTAGTATGAATAAGAACGGATGATGATTGTTAATGCGATTGTGAAGAACAAAGACGATTATGCAAGGTTTAGTTCTCCTCTAAATTACGAGTCCTCTCTCGAATGGTCCTCAAGAGTAATCACTTAATCAATCAACTAAATCCTCTCTCGAATGGTCTTTAGTTAATTGATTAAGAGATTCAATAAGTTTGGAAAACCCCTAATGAAGGATCCCCTTAATTTCCATCCAATATCTTGGTTAGAAATTAAGTTGATTCTTGGGGATGATAAAAGAGTTCAAATATCCATTTAAGAAATTTGAAATCAAAATACCAAAGTATAAATGTGATCAATATCTATCCTAAGGTCTAAAACACCAAGATCAATGCATAACTTCTCCATACATCACAATCACATCAACATCATATTTAAAACCCTAATTCATACTTTCACCCTAACCCTAGATTATGAAACATACTCACTAATCATGGAGTTAAAGCAATTAAACAATGAATCTATGACTAATCTAAGGCTAAACATGATTAAGTAATGATTAAACTAATGAAATCGCAATTATAACTAAGAGAATAAGATATAAATAATCAAAACAAAACAACAACGAAAGAATGAAATAAAAACTAAACTTTGAATTGAATTGAATGAAAAGTACCTTGAATGTCAATCGAATCACAAACTATGATCACTAATCTCAATTATCAATGAAAACTAAAGTGTTTTCTCTCTAATACAAAACCCTAAAAATTGTGTAGAAACTAGAATAAAGCGTAAGTCCTAAAAAAAAGAAAAAGGTTTTAAATGAAACGGAGAATTTTTCCGGAATCGCATGGTGCGGGCGCACCATAAGAGTGTGCGGGGGCACCATGAATAGGTGCGGGCGCACCATACGTCAGGTGCGGGCGCACCTGACCCTTCTGCCTCAAGGTGGAAATCATCCGTAGATGGTGCGGGCGCACCATGGGTTGGTGCGGGTGCACCAGACACAGGTGCGGGCGCACCTTGTGCTTGGTGCGGGCGCACCAATGTTGTCTGTTTTGTGCTCCAAAATTGGTCGATGGTGCGGGCGCACCAGTAGCTTGTGCGGGCGCACCATCTGTGGGGGCATACCAAGCGCACCTCAGGCTACCTCTTAGTCCTCTAGCTCGTTCCCTTGTTGCCATGTCTCGCTTACTCGCCCCGAAAAGGGTCATACCTGCAATAAAAACACGAGCAAACATGGTGAAAGCATATGTGCTAGAAATTCGATCAAAATAGATCGAAAATCTAGCAAAATGTCACTATGATCAAGTATGATCAAGTGAATGAAATAGAAGGGAAAAGTGAGGAGAAAGAGGGAAGAAAAGGGGAAAAAGGGAGCCAAAACGCACAAAAGAAAGTCATAAAGTGCGTTAGAACGCACTTATCAAACTCCCCAAGCTTAGCTTTTGCTTGTCCTCAAGTAAACCAAGAATGTAATGAAGGAAAGAAGAAGAAAAGAGAATAAAAAGAAAAGGGAAACATGCAACAAACTAACCTATATGCTCTAAATGCAAGGTTACAAACATGACATGCAAGCTAAATGAGTTCATAGCAAGATTTAGGAGACCAACCAAACACAAGAGGGAAGATGATTAGGAAGCACAAGAGTGACTCTAAGGTCATCACCGATCAACCGAGTCTTTTTGAAAGAAAGCTTTCCAAGAATGATTTCTCACTTTTCTCCACTTCCAAGACCCAAGTTTGACTCCCTAGGGATGCTCAACCATAATTGCTCGCCTCTACCACGTTTTGATGACCCTCATCATGACTTGCACAAAATCTCGCCCGCCACTACTAAATAGATCAAGTCCAATCTAGAAGTCAAAAGGGACTTTGTTAAGGTTGTAACGGGGCTAGGTTAGGGGTGTGGATTATATTCTAGGAATGTGGTGAAAAAGGGTAAGTGGAGTACAAACTAGGGGTAAATACTCCCCCAAGCTAGTCCTAACACCATTCTCAATTAAAAAATCTCACACATGCCTTGAATTTCACTTGTTTCTTTTTCACTTTGTGAACTTTTTCATTTTTCTCATCAATTTGATCTTTCTTTCTTTTCATTTTCAATAATAAACCAAATCAAACAATAAGAACTTTCTTTCTTTTATTTCTTTTGTCTTTTTTTTCACAAATTTTTTTCAACTTTTGCGATCATACAAGCACATTAACTCACTTTCAACCAAGACTTAATATCAAAACAACTTAACTCAACACAAACTACACATGCACTCCACTTTGGGGAAAGTTTGGCCATGACTCATTATGTGGGTTAAGCAAAAATAGGATAGAAAGGCTCAGATGGGTTGAGAAGCGAATATTATGCAGGTATTCAAGCTTTTGGTTTGTAGCTCCTATTACTAGCAAAAGAAACGCCCTAAATCATTCTCCTAGAGGCTCGTCTTATGTAGTCTTGGGGAGCTAAAATGCAAGTCACAAGTTAGGCGAATGGTGAGGGTTGTGAGTGAGTCTTACGAGGTTCTTGGCCCTCCTTCGGGGTTTGTCGCACAAGGGGCAAGGCAATCCATTCATCCAACTCGCCTAATTTCAAAGAGACTCTACCAAAAGTTATCGCTTTCAAGAGACGCTTAAAGTCACAACAGGGCTTCCAAAATCATCAAGTCTAATATAAGGAAGGTCTTCCAATCAAGTCATGAACACTTTTAGCCACAAATCATGCATGCAACCAAGCTATCCTAAATGCAGAAAAAAGAATAAAAAGAATAAAAGAGGAATTTTTTTTTTTTTGTTATAAATATATGCAAAGCAAAAAAAAAAACTACCAAAGCAAAGCTGTACAGGTGAAGAGAAGTCAGCAGGGGTGGGGGAAGTCAAAACCAACAGACAGGAACAATCACCAACTAATACCGAAAACCAATGAGACCCCTAAATTCTAACCATCGATGACCCCAAAACTCCCAAAGATATAGATATACATGCAAGTCCCCCAAGCATAAGCAAAACTCCGCGCTCGGAGTTGCAAAAGGAGGGAGAGGGAGGGGGGGTCATGAAAAGCACCTAATAATTCCCACCATTACCCCCATCGGGAGGGGGTAAGGAGGGAAATACCCACCAGGTACCCATCAGGATAGTAGGATGGGTAGTGGGGATAAGGACGGAAAAAGGCTCCTCAAACGGCCCTTCTTGAGGGTCGAAAGAAGAAGGTATGGGGATGGTTAGGGAAGGAGAGCTCATGTCCGAGTGGACATTGGCGCGGTGAGTGCGCCAAGCCACCTAGACACATGGTCGAGGTCGGTGCGGATCCGCAGAGAGAGTAGCAGTAACCGCGCGGTGATTGGCCTCCTGAGAAGCCTGCATCTGGGCTATGGCCGCCATGATGGTGCCCATGTCGAAGGATTGAGAGGAGGAAGTTTCGGCCACCTCACTCTCAGGAATGCGGTGGTCGGCCTCGGACCTCTCGGAAGCGTGGAATGCGCTTGTAGGGATGGGCTCAGGGACAACCCGTGGGATGTCAGGGAGAGGGGAACCCGCCAACGGTTTTCACAGTTAGCGGGGAGGTCCAGATGAAGTCGGGCCCTATAAAACAGTAAGGTCGCCCCCCACAAGCCAGATGCAGTTTTCCTTCTATAATTGCGCAGAAATTTCATCTGCTGCAGACTCGCACCATCCAATCTGTTGGACTGACCAACAGTAGGCACACTAGCTTCCAAGCGAGCCAGGTCATCGTCCAACTCGAGGTAGGATGCTAGCTGGGTGACCATTTCACCACAAAGGATCTCCTCAGTCACCGTAGTGCCCCCCGAATCTCCTGCAGTCGGTGAGAGGAGGCCAACAAAGTTAATTCGGGCTCTATGGTGGGCCCCGTCAGTGGCCAACCAAAGAACCAGCAGCTCGTCCTTCCTCAACTGTCCTACTTCCTGTTTAGGAAAGATGGTGTAAACCAACATCCTATGGAAGTAACGGAGAGCAAGATGGATGATCTCCGACGCTTTGGACGAATTCGTCCGAAACGGAGTCGTGCCGTTGGTGATTTTAGCCCACCATTCTTGCTCATTGTATCCCTGCCAGATGGTGCCCAAAGGGGCATCACAGGGAGCTCGAGAATCCATCCCGAATGCCTCACTGAATTCGTCGAAGGAGAGTGCTCTAGCTTGATTAAACATACGAAATTGAATACTAGAGCACCGTGCCCGCCTCCTTACTTATGTTCAACGTACTCATGAATTCGAGAGTGAGTTGATCATAAGTAGGTGCATGGACGTCAAGAAAGTCCGATAACCCGACATTACCTGCCATCTCCTTTATCATCGATTCGATGTTAAGGTAGTTGCAGGTAGTTAGTCATAGAACTTTGTGGACGAAACGTGCGCTCAAAGTTGTTGAAAAATTTGTTTATGAGCGGCATTGGGAAGTTTCACAGCATAGAGGGAGGGGGATTAGAGTTGGACGAGGGTCCTTGTGAAGAGGACCCGGTCTTTGCTCTCTTAGACCTAGAGGAGCCTTCACCACTACTTCTTCACATGGTGGTAAAAAATTTTTGTTTTGCAAAAAGGGGAAGGAGAAGTGATGATCTGCTGCAATGACACACCACAAAACGGACTCTCGTCACAAAGAACACACAAAAAAAGAAATCAAACCACACAAAGAAACACACAAAAAGAAAGAAAATAAAAAAACTAATCCTAAGATCTACCAGCTAGCCATTCCACAATTAGTAGCAACCAAGTTGCTAACAATCAAGAGTATCACCACTTCAAAGAGACTTTCAAACAAATTCACCAAATCAACCACAATTGGTGCACAAGAATCAACAACACTAGAAATTCATGCAATGTAGTTCACAAAAATCAGGAATCATGAAAATACCACAAACAACATGAATTACACTTGTTCACCACACATCAAACACAAATAGAGAGCAAAGTTCATGAATAATCAAAAATTTATGGAAAACAAGCATGCAATCTAAAAGAAAACACACTAGAACCCCAAATTACTAGATTATTGATGAAAAATCAAGGATTAGAAGAGAGTTACCAACATGGAGATGAAAATCCCCAATTTCGAAACCCTAGAAGTCAAATCCTTGCAAAATCCCAATTTTTGTGCTCTTCAATGGTGTATGTAGAGAGGAAGCTGATGAAGATTCCGGTGAGATTTACCGTTGAAAGTCGCCGGAAAAGATGGTGGTGACCGGATCTAGAGAGGAGCAAGAGAGAGAAAGTAAGTGAGTGTGAGAGAAAGTTTCGAAATTATGAAGAGAAGAGGAGTGAAGGCCCGAAAAAAAAAATAAAGGAACTCGAAAGCTGCCCAGACTGGTTTGGTGCGGGCACACCGCGTGCAGGTGCGGGCGCACCAATCGCGAAATTTTTTTGAGAAAAAGTTTGGTGCGAGCGCACCGCGTGTAGGTGCGGGTGCACCAATCGCGAAAAAGTTTTGAGAAAAGTCTGGTGCGGGCGCACCAAGAAGAGGTGCAGGCGCACCAAGAAGAGGTGTGGGCGCACCAAACCCTTATGTTTTTTTCAAAAAAAATTTCGGAGGATTTGGTGCGGGCGCACCTGGTTGAGGTGCGGGCGCACCTAAGTTTTTTTGTTGAAAAATTTTCTACAGGTGCGGGAGCACCTTGAGGAGGTGCGGGAGCACCTTGAGGAGGTGCGGGAGCACCAAACCTTCTGTTTTTTTTTGGAAAAATCGAGTGAGAGCAAGGTGCGGGCGCACCTACAAGAGGTGCGGGCGCTTCTATAAGAGGTGCGGGCGCACCTACAAGAGGTGCGGGCGCACCTACAAGATGTGCGGGCGCACTTCTGTAAGGTGCGGGAGCACCAAAGTCTTCTGTTTTTTTCTGAAGAACGTGTTCAAAATCTGGTGCGGGCGCACCAATTTTTTTTCGGAACGTTTTCTCATGTGCGGGCGCACCTTGAACAGGTGCGGGAGCACCAAACCCGTCTGTTTTGTACATATTGCTTTTCCAAAACACTCAATTCACTTAACTTTTCATAAAAATTCAGATATCCCATTGTTGCTCTCATGGCTAACTGATAAATCAAAATTCTAACTAACAAACAAAAGAAAAATAAACTAAAATAAAAAGAAAGGGAAGAAGAGAAACGGGTTGCCTCCCGTGTAGCGCTTGTTTTAAGTCATTAGCTAGACTAAAAAGGGTAGGTCGATCATAGGCTCGCTCAGGTGAGCGAAGGATCAAGCAACCAATGGAACCAACGACATGAGAATCATGGTAAAGCTTCAATCTTTGACCGTTCACCCAAAATGAACCGTTCTCACCCATAACTTCATAACTCCGTATAGAGTAGTCTTCAACACGGAGAAGGGACCCGACCACTTGGACTTTAACTTTCCGGCGAAGAGCTTTAGTCTTGAGTTGAACAACAAGACATTGTCCCCAACCCGGAATTCTCTTTGTTGAATCCAATTATCGTGCCATTTCTTCGTTTGCTCTTTGTATAGTCTAGAATTCTCATACGCGTCAAAACGAAGTTCTTCCAGCTCTACTAGCCTTTCTTTTCGAGCTTCTCCCGCCAAGTGAAGATCCATGTTGAGCTCCTTAAGCCCACCAAGCCTTGTGCTCAGTTCAACCGGCAAATGACATGCTTTGCCATACACAAGGCGATGGGAGTGTGCCTATGGTGTCTTGAAAGCCGTGCGAAGAGCCCAAAGGCATCATCAAGCTTCAAAGACCAATCCTTCCGTGTCCTATTGACCACTCTCTCAAGGATGTTCTTAACCTCTCGATTCGAGACCTCAACTTGGCCTTGGGTTTGGGGGTGATAAGGAAGACCTACTTTGTGATTCACCCCGTATTTCTTCAATATAGCTTCTAATTGCTTTTTGGCGAAGTGTGAACCGCCATCACTGATCAACACACGGGGCACCCCAAATCGAGGGAAGATGATCTTCTTCAAAAGCTTGGTCACTATCTTATGGTCATTGGTGGAGAGGCAATGGCTTCAACCCATTTGTCACGTAGTCGACCGCAACAAGAATGTATCATTCCCACAGGAAGGAACGAATGGCCCATAAAGTCGACTCCCAGACATCAAACGGCTCAACCTCAAGAATGTTCTGTTGAGGCATCTCGTGTCGCTTTGTGATGCCACCACTCCTTTGACATCTATCACAAGCCACCACAAATTCGGGCATCCTTTTGCAATGTTGGCCAGAACATACCACATTGGAGCACCTTAGCAACAGTTTTGCTTGCTCCACCGTGCCTCCACATGCCAAAGTATGGCAATGATCAAAAAGAGGTCATCTCATGATTAGGCACACACCGCCTAAACACTCCATCAACACACTTCTTAAAAAGGAGCGGGTCATCCCAGTAGAACCTCGAAACTTCTTTAAAGAACCGCTTCCTTTGTTGGGAAGTAAAACCATGAGGTTCAATCCCACAAGCCAAATAATTTGCATAATCAGCGAACCATGGAACCTCATTGTTCAGAATGGCGAACAAGCTTCTTCTCTCAAATCTTCCTCGATAGGAATCTCCTCCAGATTGTCAGAGGGAGGCGAGAAAGATGGTCAGCTACCACATTCTCCGTCCCCTTCTTCTCTTTCATCTCAAAATCAAACTCCTGAAGAAGCAACACCCACCTAATGAGCCTAGGCTTGCATCCTTCTTACTCATCAAATACCGGACCGCAGAATGATCCGTATACACCACCGCCTTATTACATGTCAAGTAGGAACGAACTTGTCAAAAGCAAAGACCACGGCCAACTTTCCTTCTCCGTAGTTGCATAGTTCCGTTGAGCATCATCCAGAGTCCTACTTGCATAGGCTATCACATGAAGCCTCCCTTCCTTGCGTTGCCCAAGAACAACTCCCACTGAAAAGTCACTAGCATCGCACATTAGTTCAAAAGGCAAGCTCCAATCCGGAGCTTGCACAATGGGGGCAGAAGTAAGGGCTTTTTAAGAGTTTCAAAAGCCTTAATACAAGACTCATCAAACTCAAAATCAACATCTTTTGAAGTAGATTCGTCAATGGTTTGGCTATTTGAGAGAAATCCTTGATGAAACGCGGTAAAAACCAGCATGTCCAAGGAAAGCACGAACTCCCGTCACCGAGTTCGGTGGCGGAAGCTTCTCAATAACCGAAACCTTTGCCGGATCTACTCAATACCCTTTTTCGACACTTTATGCCCAAGACAATGCCTTCCTCGACCATAAAGTGACACTTTCCCAATTCAGACAAGGTTCGTCTCTTGACACCTTTTTAACACACATTCAAGATTAACCAGACATGTGTCAAAAGACGAACCACACACACTAAAGTCGTCCATGAAACTTCAATGGAATCTTCTAGCATGTCAGAGAAGATTGCTGTCATACACCTTTGAAAAGTGGATGGGGCATTACACAAACCAAAGGGCATCCTTCGATATGCAAATGTCCCATACGGACAAGTAAAGGTGGTTTTTTCGGTCATCCGGATGAATGGGGATTTGAAAGAATCCGGAATAACCATCGAGAAAACAGAAGTGTGAATGACGAGCAAGCCTCTCCAACATTTGGTCAATGAAGGGAAGGGGGAAATGATCTTTTCGGGTGGATTTGTTCAGTTTTCTGTAATCAATACAGACTCTCCACCCAGTGACAGTCCTAGTTGAGATTGTTTCTCCTTTCTCATTCTCAACTATAGTCATGCCTCCTTTTTTTGGAACCACGTGAATCGGGCTCACCCACTTGCTATCTGAGATAGCATAGATGATTCCCGCATCACTAGTTTTAAGATCTCCTTTTTCACAACCTCTTTGAGGTTGGGATTGAGCCTTCTCTGATGCTCGATGGAGGAGGCATTACTATCGATGAGATGGATACGATGCATAGCAAGAGAAGGGCTTATCCCCTTAAGGTCATCAATCGAATACCCAATGACATCTTTATATTTTTGCAAAATTCCAATCAGTTTGATATAGAAATGTCATCAAGACTCGAATTGACAATAACAGGATAATGTACATCATTCAAGAAAAACATATCTAAGAGAGGAGGGAAGGGGTTTGAACTCTACCTTGGGAGGAGGCTTAGAACACTCCTCTTTTTCCGTGGATGATGTAGCTAGAACCTCAAACGCCTCATCTTGTGTTTCCTCTTCCATGTCCAAGCTAAGGGTGTCGGTAAGTAGCATACAAATCGTCCCCAGAATTATCCACACTCATGGGTCCTCTACCTCATCTTCCACTAGGCTTACCCGGCAAATTTCTCTCCATCATAGGTCTCTTCATGTCTTAGAGAACTCAAACACCACCCGCTCATTAGCTACCTCAACCGTGATTGTGTCGTTTTTGCAGTTTATCACGGCACCCAAAGTCTTAGAGCTTCTCTTCCCAGAATAAGAGGAGTCTCAGGATCTTCCTCCATATCCATCACCACAAAGTCGCATGGTACAAACACATGCCCAACTTGAATCGGTATATCCTCCAACTCACCACAAGGGACTCTCACAGTGCGGTCCGCCAATTGAATCGTTTTGCGCGTAGGATGAAGAGGAAATTTAGGTGCTTTGCAATAGAAAGGGGCATCAAATTGACACTGGCTCCCAGATCGGCCAGTGCACCCTTAGGCTCTAAGTCACCTATCTTCACCGGCAAGGTGAAACTCCCGGGATCTCTTTGCTTCTTGGGCATAGTTCGTTGCACAAGAGCACTCACTTGGTAAGGTAGGGAGATAAGCTCATCTTCAAGTTTTCGCTTATTGGAGAGGATCTCTTTCAAGAACTTAGCATAAGCTGGCATTTGAGACATAGCCTCAAGGAATGGAGATGTTGATTTGCAGGCTCTTCATCACATTAGAAATTTAGTGAACTTGTCACTCAACTTTCTCTCTACCAACCTATGAGGATAGGGAACCGGAGGCACATAGATTGGTTGGTGGAGGTGATGGCAATGGTTTTTGTCACCAACTTGAACATGTGACTCATCTTTCTCCTCAACGTCTCTTTCTCAGTTTCCTCAGCTCCATCCTCCTTCTCAACAACCTCACTCTTTCATCCTCTCTAACTCCCCATTGGCATCTTAGGACCCGCATAACTTGTTCCCGACCTCAAATGAATGGCTTTGGCTTGATGGAGGTTGGGGTTAGGATAGGGTTGGCCGGAAGTTGATTTGTGGGGGTGAGGGATTTTCTCAGCTACTTGGGAATTTGGGTTTCAAGCATTTTGTTGTGGGCTTGTAGCTCTTGAAACCTTTGCTCATGGTTTTGGAGAATTTGGTTCATGGATTGGAGTTGTTGGAGAATTTGGAGAGAGGTTGGATCGGAAGATGGTGTAGGTTCGGGATTTTGTTTGGGGAATGGAAGATTGGAGGGAGGTTTTGGGTTGTTGGTCCTTTGATGTGGAGCTTGGTAGTGTTGGACCCTTGTGAGGAGGAACCACCTTGGTTATAGTTTTGGTTTTGGTTATACCCTTGCGCAAACCCTTGGTTGTGAGCTTGGTTGTACCCTTGTTGAGGTTGATTCCATCCTTGTTGAGGTTGGTTGAATCCTTGGGTGTAGTTTTGTTGAGGTTGTCTCCAACCTCCTTGTTGATTGTTCCTATACCCTTGGTTTCCTTGATACCCATCTCCTCTTGAATTATTGCCGCCACATGCTCCGAATGGGTACCTCCACAATAAGAAGTATCATGGTTAGTACCACCACAAATATCACAAGAAAAAGAGTTTACCTGTGAAGGAGTAGACGATGCAAGATTGATCTTGGAGAGCTTCTTGTCGAGTTGGTCCATCTTGGCTTGAATTTGATCCAGGGGCCAATTTCAAACTTTCCGCTCTTCTTAGGTTGAGCACCTCTTCGTCTTCCACCCCATGAGTAGTTCTTGATCACTTCCTCAATTGTGGACTCAAGTTGTTCTTGCCGGATCTTAGAAAGTTGACCTCCCGCTCCAGCATCAAGGTTGGCCCGTGAAATCGGATCAAGACCATCATAGAAAAATCGCATGAGTAGTTCTTGTTGAACTCATGGTGTGGGCATGAACGGATCATCTCCTTGAACCGTCCCAAGCTTCGGCAAGTGTCTCATCGTTCTCTTGCTCAAATGAGGGATCTTCCTCCTTATGTCCGCAGTCTTCCACTCCGGGAAGTATTTCTTCAAGAAGGCAATTGTGGCTTCTTCCCTTGTAGTGAGGGAATTAGAGGCAAGCTCTTGAGCCATGACTTTGCTTTTCCGGTAAGAGAGGACCGGAACAAGTGCATCTTGATGTAGTCAGGAGAGACATCATTAGTTGTTATCATGGCACAGATCTCAAGAAACCTGTCGAGATGGTCTAGAGGATCTTCATCTGACCCCCCACAAAACTGCTCTGCTTTCACCATCCGAGTATACTGAGGGTGAATGCTGAAATTTGTAGTGGTGGTGGGGAGTCGAATTCCACCTTGAAGAACATAGGAACCCGGATTTCCGAAATCCCTAAACAATTGTGGATTTGCTTCACCCATTTCTGATTCAACTTCACTTGATGTACTTGAGATTGGTGAAGATGGCTCGGAACCCAAAGTTAGATTTCCCAAATTCTTCCGAAGCTTTCGCAATGTACGGTCGATTTCAGGAACTAGAGGCAAGGTGGGTGAACCGTGAGTTCTTCTTCTCATGTAACACAACAAAGCTAAGCAGAGGATTAGCAAATAACAACCACAGTAAAAAGAAAAAAAGAAAAATCAACTAAGCAAACTAAACTAAAATATACTTCAATCAATAGCACAATTTCCCCGGCAACGGCGTCATTTTGATAAGAGGTTTTTAGTGTGTCGTTAAGGCACTAAGAACCGTTTTCCAAACAATATTTATAAGTCCTAACAAGCAATTACTAAGAGAATAGTAAGGGCAAGTCAAGGGTCGATCCACAGGGAAAATGGGATTATTAAAGTCTATCAAGTCAGACTACCTAATTGAAAGGTATTTGGGGTTTGAAAGATGTTTGGCAACAATTAAGACTAACTAACAACTAGAACAAGAAAATATCACGAGTTTAAATATCAAATAAAAGACACTAGAGTCAAGGTTACTAGTATGAATAAGAACGGATGATGATTATTAATGCGATTGTGAAGTAACAAAGACGATTATGCAAGGTTTAGTTCTCCTCTAAAATACTCGAGTCCTCTCTCGAATGGTCCTCAAGAGTAATCACTTAATCAATCAACTAAATCCTCTGTCGAATGGTCTTTAGTTAATTGATTAAGAGATTCAATAAGTTTGGAAAACCCCTAATGAAAAATCCCCTTAATTTCCATCCAATATCTTGGTTTAGAAATTAAGTTGATTCTTGGGGATGATAAAAGAGTTCAAAATCCGATTTAAGAACATTCGAAATCAAAATACCAAAGTATAAATGTGATCAATATCTATCCTAAGGTGTCAAAACACCAAGATCAATGCATAAGCTTCTCGATACATCACAATCACATTAACATCATATTTAAAACCCTAATTCGTACTTTCACCCTAACCCTAGATTATGAAACTACTCACTAATCATGGAGTTAAAGCAATTAAACAATGAATCTATGACTATTCTAAGGCTAAATATGATTAAGTAATGATTAAACTAATGTAAATCGCAATTATGGGACTAAGAGAATAAAGATCTAGAATAATCAAAAGCAAGAACAAAGACGGAAAGAATGAAATAAAAACTAAAACTTTGAATTGAATTGAATGAAAAGTACCTTGAATATCAATCGAATCACAAACTATGATCACTAATCTTAATTATCAATGGAAACTAAAGTGTTTTCTCTCTAATACAAAACCCTAAAATATTCTGTAGAAACTAGAATGAAAGCGTAAGTCTAAAACTAAAAGAAAAAGGTATTAAATGAAACGGAGAATTTTTCCGGAATTGCATGGTGCAGGCGCCATCGTGTGTTTCGCGGAAATCGTTGAGTTCTTGTTTAGCCGCGTTGGCATGGGAGAACGTGATGGGGCCTCGTCCACTCGAGGGAGCTTCGAGACCTCGTTCGAGACCACCCAAGTAGCTTAGGCATCTCGAGGGGACCTAGGGACTTCGATCGAGGCTGCCCAAGGGACAATGAGCCCCAGGCAGCCCGAGGAGTTTCAGAGACTTTGCTCGAGGTTGCCAAGGGGCCAATGAATCCCGGGCAACTCGAGAGGTTTTTAAAGACCTCGCTCGAGGTTACCCAGGGGCCAATGAGCCCCCAGGCAACTTGAGGGTTTTAGAGACCTTGCTCGAGGCTGCCAGGGGCCAATGAGCCCCAGGCAACTCGAGGGGTTTTAGAGACCTCGCTCGAGGCTGCCCAGGGGCCAATGAGCCCTAGGCAACTCGAGGGGTTTTAGAGACCTCGCTCGAGGCTGCCCAGGGGCCAATGAGCCATAAGCAACTCGAGGGTTTTAAGAGACCTCGCTCGAGGCTGCCCAGGGGCCAATGAGCCCCAGGCAACTCGAGGGGTTTTATAGACCTCGCTCGAGGCTGCCCAGGGGCTAATGAGCCCAGGCAACTCGAGGGGTTTTAGAGACCTCACTCGAGGCTGCCCAGGGGCCAATGAGCCCTAGGCAACTCGAGGGGTTTTAGAGACCTTGCTCGAGGCTGCCTAGGGGCCAACGAGCCCTAGGCAACTCGAGGGGTTTCAGAGACTTCGTTCGAAGTTATCGACCGGGTTTGTATAACTTGAAGGAGTTCTGAGTCTTCGCTCGAGGTTACTCGGGGCTTATAAGCCTCGAACAACTTTGGGAAGTGGCCTCGCTCGAGGTTACCCAGGCGTCCCTGGTTCACTCGAGGGGTATGACGCCGTAGCACTTGACGGGCGCCGATCTCGATGATGGTATCGACCGAGATATCCCTCACTCGATCGGGTCGAGGGGCCTAGGAGTAGGACTTTGGCCGCCATCTGGGCGTGGTTGGCCCAGGGAGTTAGAGCTCCGGCGAGGAGGTGTTTTTGCGAGGGAAAAAGCCGTGGTAACGTTTGGTCGAGCTAGACTCCAGTCAAGCCCTTGGGGAGCAAGGAGGCACTAGTCCAAGAGGCTAGCACTTCTTGGGCTTTTGAGGAGGCCCAATGATGTGGCGCCTTGAAGTGGTTTGGAGTCTGTCGGAAGATAAACCATCCTTTTCAGGCGGTCTATATAAGTTAACACAGGCACTTTATTTTGTCTCATTTGTGCTCTGCTCTGATCCTTTTGAGATTTTTCCTTCCCTTCTTTCTATACGATCTCGAGAGCCCTGAAGATCGATAGCTTCTTCTCAGGCTGCGGACGGATTTCGAGGGTGTTCTTTAACAAGGTACGATCTCTTTCTTCTACTCTTTCTTATCCTTCCTTATGGATCATTCTGGGTGGAGTCCCCCATCGATGAACCTGGGGATAGCTTCTTCTAGCTCGGGGACCCCTCCTCCCATTCTAGATTCTTTGTTCGACGGGATACTAATTGAAGGGATCCTTATGGTGTCCGCGGCTTTTGATTGCTTGGACATTACTCAGGTCCCCGACGCCCTACCATACTCGAGTGACGGGATATCCGTGCTTTCTGGTGGGGAGGTGGAGTTAGACAATCCCCCTCATCTTGTTACGATTGCTCGATCCCGCGTTATTAGGAGTTACTTGGATGATCTTCTCGATAACCAGGTTGTTCGAGTGATGGAAGAGAGCAGCGAGAAAAAATCCCTTACCGCGAGTACTAGTGGTAGGAGTGAGGGAAAGATTACTCTTCTGAAGGGAATTGTCCACTTCCACAATCGAGGACCATTTATGGACTTCTTGTCGGAGAATCTCCGATTCCTCGAGAGCTCATACTTCATCAGACACCCCTACGCTCTTTACATCTCGGAGCCCGTCGAGACGGTATGTACTCCTCCGACGGGTTGCATAGCTGTATACAAGGCATACCTCGAGGTGGGGCTGAGATTCCCCTTAGACCCTTTCATAGTCGAGGTGCTGAATTCTTATGGCCTGGCCCTATGTCAGCTTATGCCCAACAGCGTGGGCTCGATGGTTGGGTTCCTGGCTATTTGTAACATGATGGATGTCCAGCCCTCCTTGATAATCTGGAGGAACATGATGAACTTGGTAGTCATGTCTCCAGGTCCGAATGGAGAGGGCTGGTGGAGCTTCCAAGTCCGTTTTCCTTACAAGGTTGTGGGTACCATGCCTTCGAACCAGCAACACTTTCGTACTGAATTCTTTAACGTGTATCGAGCTGAACAGTGGGATTTCCCAGTGGTTCCTTTGGTCGAGGGCCCCCAACTTATGGGTGAATAGATCCGTGCCCCCAATGTCGAAGGACGAGGCTCGAGTTGCCATCTATTATCAGTGCCTTACCGTCCTCGAGAGAGGTGATAAGAAACAAGTGCCTCAAAACTGGAACCCTGCCATGGACGATCTGAGCAACGAGCACTTCCTGTCGACAATGGGGTTAAGCCCCGCCTATCCCCAGGGTAGGGAATTTGTATGCTTAAGGCCCTCGGTCGCCTTTTCATTTTTAATCATTTGCCTTTGTAGTCATAGCTCGCCAGGAACTCGACGAGGAAATGCAAAAACGCTTGACCGCCAACCAACGGGTTCAGGAACACTTAGAATGAAGCTGTCAAAAGGCGATATCAAGGTCCCTCGACCTCCAAGGGTAACATCTCGACTATAAGATTCTATTGCTTAGTGTATTTGCTTCTTCTTACCTTTCTTTTCCTCAGGATCCCTCAAAAAGGTTGAAGGTCCGCCCTCCAACGAGGTCTGCTATCATCACTCCTCGAGAGGACACCGACAGGAGAGTTGTGGATGCGGAAGACATCCCTCGAGCAGCAAGGGAGGTCTCTAAATCTAAGGGAAAATCGACTGCAACGTCGGAGGCCGAGGATTCTTCGGCTCAAGGGAAGCGCTTCGGCTTTCGAAGAAAAGGAAGGCGGTGGAGACCGAGGAGGACCTTCGGGACTTCATACAAAAGTCGACTATCGAAAAAGCCAACCTCTTTGAGTCGGTGGTCAAGAGTCTCATCTCGAGGCCTGACTTGAAGCTGATCCGGAGTCTATCAGAGGAGGAGGAAGTCGAGCAACTTCACTCGTCCTGGATCGACGTGAGTTAGAATTTCTTCTGGGTTGGGTTGTTTTTGTTTTTTACTAACATTTCCCTACTAACATTGTTTGTTTTCTTCAACACTCGATCTGTATGGCGGTGATGAGCCATCGACATATTACCGGCTTCCGCAAGCTTCGAGAGGGCTTGAAGGAGAAGACTGAGCTGGCCGAGGAGCAAGCCAAGGAGATCGAGAGACTGAGCAAGAGCCTCGAAGATGAGAAGGCAGTCTGGGCCAGCGAGAAAGCCGTCTTTGAGAAAAGGATCAAGGACTTGACAAGCCAAAGAGACAGTGTCCAGCGTAAACGAGATGAAATCATCGAGGAGTGGAAAACCTCGAAGTCCGGTCTCGAGTTTGCGGCGGACATGGGTTTGGAGGCGTCTGAAGTGGCTACTCGAGAGGCGGTAGATAAGCTCCAGAATGCCTTCAGGAAGGTGTATCCTCAGGCTAGCTGGTCTCCGATTGAGGCAGAGTACAACATCTCTGTCGATGCGGCACTCCACGAAGGCGATGAGGCCAGTCCTGTGGTCGAGGTGGATGACGCTATCGATGTTACCGAGATCCTGGGTGAGGAGCCCCAACAAGCCGGGGACCCTCAAGCCTCTGCGGAGCCCGGAGTTTAGGAGGAGGTGGTCTCAGAGAGCTCGAATGATCAGGCAGCCTCAAACGAGGACTCCTCAGATAGCGAGGACGTCGAGGCAGTCTCTGAGACCTCCAAGAGCGACTCCTCGAGTGGCTCCGACTAGATTTATGTATTTCCCTTTGTATTTAGTCACGCCCTACGAGGCGTCTTAAGTTACTTCTTTTGGTAGAAATGAATATTCATTTTTAGCTGAGCCCTTGGTGGCTTTTAGCATGTACCCCATTCTTTTATGGAAATGAATGCTCATATTTCGCTCATCTTTCGTTCCTTATTTTGTGTTACTCTAAATAGTGTGTTACTCGATGCTCGAGGGCCCTCGCAGCTGAGTGCCAATGGTCGCTGACTGGTGCGCATATGGGGCACGTGAGGCTTCCTTTTGGGCCTTGCCACGTGGGAGCCCATTAGAGGGGGACAATTAATGCCTTTCTGGGGACTTGTAGCCAGTACCGCCTATAAGTACGGACAATTAGCCCCCGCAGATTTCACAACTCTATTTTCTCCTCTTCTCTCTCTAAACTTAATTCTTCCTTCTCTTCTAATCTTTGACTTAAGATGTCTTCGCATTTGATAACTGCCGAGGCCCTTCGAGCGGCTAAGCGTCGAACGCTGGAGAAAGCTGGCCTTGGCTCCTCCTCGTCCTCGGCCGCGGGATCTCCTGCGGTGAAAATCGAGGCTGACCTCCCCATCGAAGGGGGGAAACAGCCCCCAACCCTCCTGACTCCTAAGACGGATTCGAAGGAGAGCAAAGTCGAGGAGCCTGCCTCGATCAAGGTCGAGGACCCTCCTGTCCCTTCAGCCCTGGCTCCCTCGAGCAAAGTCGCGGTTGCAACGACCTCGAAGAAGAGGCCTTTCCTTGAAGAGGTCATGAGGCTACCTTTCTCTGCCCTCTCGAGGGCCGAGATGGCTGCGCGCTTCGACAAGGCTTCAGAGCACTTGGTGACGGAGCTGGACGAGAGGGTGTTTTGTCGCCCGATGGCGAAGAGGTCGAAGCCGTCAAGGCGACCTTGACCGAGGTATGATGATCTTCCCAAATACATTTATTTTAGCCTTCTTACTTGTGTTTTGCTAACATTCTTTTTATCAGCTGTCGATTAGGGTGCTGGCCTTGGCACAAAGGTCTGCCCCCGGACTAGCCCCTAGGATTGCTTCGGAGGAGATGTCTTGGGATGAGAGAAATACTCTTGTCAATCGACTACGCTTGTCCGAGATGCGGCTCTGGGAGGCCCAAGAGTCGATGGACAACTCTCTAAAAGCCTTCGAGGAGAAGAAGGCAGAATTGGAGCATGCCCGCGACATCGCCCTTAAACAGAGGGACTCTACCAGCAAGAGGCATAGGGCTGCGGCCAAGGATTGCAAGAGGGCTGAGGAGAAGATTGAGAAAACTCGAAAGAGTGCTGAGGAGGCCATTGCCAAGGCTCGAGAGTGCAGGCATGCCGTGGTCCTTGATTGGAAGGAGTCTGATGAGGAAAGGACCTTCCTCGAGGATGCCTCCCCGCAAGCCTCTGAGATTGGACAGACCGAAGCTCTCCGCAAGGTGCGGTTGGTTCTCGAGAAGCTTGCCCCCAGCCTTCCTTGGAGCAAGGTTGAGGAGGGTGTCAAGGCGCTTTCCCAAGAGGAGGTGCCGGTCGAGGATCAAGCTCCTCGTTCGGCCAATCTCGAGGGATGGGCCTTGACTCTTCTTCTTATCTTCTTGCCCCTCTTTTTCCCTTGTCTTTTCTCAGATTTTTTCTTATGTCTCCTACTAGGGTTAACATTGTACCCTTAGGCTTTCTTGTTTGATCTAAGTTTTCCTTTGATCTTGTATTGTAGCGACTTCGATAGCTTGTACTATGATTAATGGAATAAAACTCCTGCCTGCTTTTTCTCATTGGTTTGTCCTTCGAGTTTTCACTTGTTTTTTCTTTGAGTTTTTCTGATGTTTGCACAACTTCGAGAGGTTTCATAGACCTCACTCGAGGTTGCCCAGGGGCCAATGAGCCCCAGGCAACTCGAGGGTTCTTAGAGACCTCGCTCGAGGTTGCCTAGGGCCAATGAGCCCCAGGCAACTTGAGGGGTTTTTGAAACTTATTGTTATGTCTGAGTAAACTCGAGACCCTTCTTTGTTACTTTATTGCTCGATGGCTAGGTGGGTTTTGACATTTTTATATTGACCAAGTATTTCATCGAAAGGTAACTTTGTTATAGATGACGCCTGAAAAGGCAATTTACATCGATCGACACATTTTTCAGTGCCTTACAAAATAACTGGAGGGACACGTTTTTCAGTGTCATACAAAATAATTAGGGGGACACGTTTTTCAGTGCCTTACAACATGGCCAGAAGTGCCTATATGGTATGCCCCCAAGCTCGAGGGACAAACCCATTTAAACATATAATTTACGAAGGTTGTTCGCGTTCCATGGTCAAGGGAGGGGACGTCCATCTTGGTCTTCGAGGCGATAGGTGCCTGGGTGGACTATCGAGGTCACACGGTATGGCCCTTCCTAGTTGGGTTGTAACTTTCCCAAGCTAGGTTGTCGCCCCGTGGACTCAAATTTTCGGAGCACCCAGTCATTGACCTGAAAAGGTCGTTGCTTGACTCGACGGTTGAACAGTCGGGTGAGTTTAAGTTTGTAGGAGATAGCTTTTAGGAGGGTCATTCCTCGAGTCTAAGGGAGAAGGTCGAGGGACAACTTCTTTTGTTCGTCATTTTCGTCCTGGTCATAAAAGGTGATACGGGGTGACGGGATGCCTAACTCGACAGGTAGACCAGCCTCGCTCCTATACACCAGGTTGAAAGGTGAGTGACTCGTTGCTTCTCGAACAGTGGTCCTGCTAGACCAAAGTATCCCAGGCAGTTCGTCGACGCATGAGCCTTTTGTTCCTTCAAGCATTATTTTGAGCCCCTTCAAGACTACTTTGTTGGCCGCTTCAACTTGCCCGTTAGTCTGTGGTCGACTAACGGCAGAGAACCTGGTCTCAATCCCGAATCTCGAACAATAATCACGTGTAGGGCCGCTATTGAATTGCCTACCGTTGTCCGATATGAGTACTCGAGGGACTCCGAACCGTGTGATTAGGTGCTGCCAGATGAACTGTTGAACTTGCCTATCAGTGATAGAGGCCAGAGGCGCTACTCGACCCACTTTGTGAAATAATCAACAGCGACCAGCAAGAACCTACGCTGGCCGGGGAGGGAGAGGAGGAGGTCCATACCCCACGTATCGAAGAGGAGCTTGGATAGTGGTAAGGGTGCTTGCAGCTTGATGGGGTAAGTTGGCGATTGCACTCTTTGCATTTCCGGACCATGGCCGAGGCGTCCTCCCTCATGGTGGGCAGATGTAAGTGCTTTTGCGGTGATGGTTCGTGCTCCTTGATGGCTCCCACACGACCCTCGATGAGTCTCTCGAAGGACATAGTCCCCCTATTAAGGGGTGAGACAACGAAGGAGGGGGTGAGTAAACGACTTCTTATACAGTTGCCCTTCGTTATATGCGAACCATCTCGCCCGTCGTCGTATGCGTTCAGCCTCGAGTTCATTTTCAGATTACCATCTCGAATAACAGCTATGATTTTGTCCATCCAAGTAGGGCTTCTATCGAGGGTGGTCACCCCTTTGTTGATGCTGGGGGCCTTCAGGACTTCCCACATCATAGGCCGAGGTGAGAGGTCTTTTGCTGAACTGGCTAGCCTTGACAAGGCGTCTGCTTGCTGATTTTGATCGGGGAATGTGAGTTATGGAGAAGTAAG
The DNA here is from genome assembly GCF_026745355.1 of Beta vulgaris subsp. vulgaris. Lineage (NCBI taxonomy): Eukaryota > Viridiplantae > Streptophyta > Magnoliopsida > Caryophyllales > Amaranthaceae > Beta > Beta vulgaris. The sequence goes on from NC_079204.1 coordinate 30,723,218, forward strand.
ATAAGCTGGTGATTTCTTCTTTAACTTTCTTCAGATACATGCGCATGCTGTCTTCCTTAGCCTCGAACTCCCATGTTACCTGTCCCACGATTAATTGGCACTCAGAGTGGGCTTTGAGTTCTCGGGCACCGGCTGCCTTGCACAACTGGATGCCCAGGCGTAGTGCTTTGTACTCAACTTCATTGTCCGAGGCAGCAAAATCGAACTTGACTGCATAATCAGTTCTGTTGGCCTGCGGGTCGAGGATCAAGAGGCCAGCCCCACATCCTACCTTTGAAGATGACCCATCGACGAAGAGACTCCAAGGCCCTTCTTCGATGGCCTCCGGTCGGGAGGTACACTTTGCTATGAAATCAGCAAGGGCCTGAGCTTTGATGGCGCGCCGGGGTCTGAATTCTATACCAAAATCAGATATCTGGGTAGCCCAGTCCATAATCCTGCTCGATTGATTCTTCCCCTCTATTACCTTCCGCATGGGCTGGCTTGTAAGCACTCTGATAGGGTGAGCTTGGAAGTAGGGCTTAAGGTTACGAGTCGCTAGGACTAGGGCGAAGATCATCTTCTCGATTGGGGGATACTTTGATTCTGCGCCTCGAAAGGCGTGGCTCACAAAGTATATCGAATGCTGATTTTTCTCGCGTTCGGCCACGAGGACTGCACTTACAGCGTGCTCCGATACTGCGAGATACACAAAAAGCGTTTCTCCTGGTAAAGGTGAAACCAACTTGGGAAGGCTTGCTAAGTGGTTCTTGAGTTGCTGGAATGCTTCTTCTGCTGAAGCGCCCCATTCGAATGTTGACTATTTTAGAGCTTGGAGGAAGTGGAGGCTCTTGTTGGCTGATCGAGAGAGGAAGCGCCCCAAGGCCACCATACAGCCGGTTAGGCGTTGGACTTCCTTGACAGTTCGAGGGCTCTTCATCTCAATGATGGCCTGGATTTTATCGGGATTAGCCTCGATCCCCCTTTCGTCAACAAGAAAGCCCAAACACTTCCCTCCCCTTACACCGAAAACGCACTTCTTTGGATTTAACTTCATGTTGTGGCCGGAGGGTGGAAAGTGTCTCCCTTAGGTCAGAGACATGACCTTCTTCTTTCCTGCTTTTTACAATCATATCGTCGACATAAACCTCGACGTTTCAACCGATCTGCTTTTCAAACATCTTGTTTACAAAACGCTGGTAGGTGGCTCCTGCATTCTTGAGGCCAAAGGGCATAACTTTGTAGCAATATACTCCTAAGCTTGTAGTGAAGGCAGTGTGGACTTGGTCTTCCTCAGCCATGGGAATCTGATGGTACCCTGCATTTGCGTCCATGAAGCTAAACAAAGCGTGACCGACTGTTGAGTCGACGAGCCTATCGATCTTAGGAAGGGGGAAATCATCCTTTGGACAGGCCTTGTTCAGGTCTGTGAAATTGACACACATTCTCTAGGCTCCGGTCTGTTTTCGGACCAAGACCACATTGGCCAACCACTCGGTATATTGACACTCTCGAATAAACCCTGCAGCTAACAATTTTCGTACCTCCTCGGAGGCTGCTGCACTTCTCTCGGCTCCTTGGTGCCTGAGCTTTTGCTTGACCGGTCGATGCCCTTCTCGAATGTTGAGCCGATGGACCATGAGTTTAGGGTCGATTCCCGGCATTTCATCGACGGTATAAGCAAATACGTCCTGGAATTCCTTTATGATGTTTAGGCTTTTGATCTTGATCTCCCCCGGGATTTGCTTGCCTATCCGAACCATGCGACCCCGTTCTTTGCCAATGCACACTTCTTCATCTCGACCGGCAGGGCAAGGTCGCTCGTACCGCTTCGGGTTGTCAGCCATGTAGAGTCCCATGACAGGGAGGGACTCTTCTGGTTCGGGGCATTTTCTCTTTTTAGTGGCTTCATCCGCATTGTTCTTTAGGCTGTTGACGTAACATTCTCGAGCAGATTTCTGGTCCCCTAAACATCGAGCAACCTTCCCATCATCCCCTTCGAACTGCAGAAGCAGTTGAGATGGCAACTTTTACTTTGTTGAGAGTGGGCCGCCCAATGATCACATTATAAGGAAGGCTGGTATCAACCACTAGGTAGTCGACGATGACGTTTCGGCCTGCCTTCTTCTCCCCCCATTCGTGTTGGCAATTTGACCGAGCCTAGTGGGTGGACTGACTGTCCCCCAAACCCTACTAGTGGCTGGTCGATGGGAGCGATATCTTTCTCTTCATATTTCAGCTTTCTTAAGCAGTCCATAGTGATTATATCCGCAGAATTCCAGTGATCAAATAGAAGAAATTGGCAATCTTCATTTCGACAACCAGTGGATCGGTGCGGGGTTTGTATTGGCCGATGATGTCCTTGAAAGTCATGGTCGGGCATATGGGAGGTTGGTGATTCAGGTGTAGAGGTGCTTTCTACGAGAGTGGCTGGTTAAGCCCCCCGAAGCGAACCCCCCTGCGATGACGTTGACATACCCTGCAGTTTCGTCACTTCAATCCTGCTTTTCTGGGCGGGACTCAACTTTGTTTTCTTTCGGGTCCTTCAAATATCGATTCAGCTTCCCCTCGTCATCCAATTTATCTAGAGCTCTCTTTAGCTCTCGACATTCTCATGTGATGTGGCCACAATCGTGATGGAATTCGCACCAGAGCTTTTTATCTCGTTTGTTGACTGATGTTCGGATGGGGTTAGGCTTTGGTAAGGGGTATTTTCCTTTGATGTCAAGGTAGATTTCTCTTTGATTTAAGTTGTACCGAGGGTCGTTCCAATGGTTTTCCAACCGAGGTTTCTTGTCTTTTTCTCTTCGAGGGACATCCCTAGGGTTGTCCGCTCGAGATGTGTATTCGTGCTTTCTTTTTCCGGAGCTAGGCTCCTCATGTGTTTTGCAGATATCGGAGGCCTGTACGAATTTCTGGGCTAGGTTCATGGCCTCCGAGAATGAAGAAGCTTCACTCTCGGCAAGCTTCAGTTTGAACCTACTCGATGAATATAGTCCAGACATGAGAGCGGTGAATGCCACGCTATCCTGTAAGTCAGAAACCTTGAGAGATTCTTCATTGAACCTCTTGATGTAATCTGCCAAGTCTTCCTCTCTCCGTTGTCTGATTGACATGAGATGGATACTGGTCTTCCGATGCCTCCTTCCTGCGATAAAGTTCTGTTTGAACGCTACTTCGAGGGCGGTAAAGCTCGATATGCTTCCGTAAGGCAGCTCGGTAAACCAGGTTAGAGCCAAACCCTTCAGAGTGGTAGGGAAGAACTTGCAACATGCTGCCTCGCTGCTGGTCTGATCGCTCATTTGCGCCTTGAAGGCGGCTAGGTGATCGATGGGATCAGTTGTCCCGTCATAATGGTCGATGGGAGGAACTTTAACCTTTCGAGGGGTAAATGCCTTCATAATATTTTCGTCGAATGGTGTGGTGAACCCAAGATTTCCCATTCGAATACTCGACTCATGACTACATTCGGAGCTCGACGACCGTAGCCTGTGACCCCACCGACGCAGGGGCTCTTGCTCCCTTCGAGGCTCTCCGTGTCCTTGGGGTTCCTTCCCCTGGTGCTCCTTCTCTCGAGGTTCCCTCTGTTCCCGGTTAGGGCTAGGATTGACGTACTTAGCCTTGGACTGAGCCCTCCTTTCATTCAGAACTTCTCTGGCATCACGATTACCGTTTCTCATGTAACGTTCGTTGATCACGTGCCGGGCGTCCCCTTTCCCGGGGGCGGTCTGGGCTGCCCGTCGAGACACCCGTGACGAGCCCGGGGGTCGAGGGCAATAACCTGTGGTTGATCCGGATTGGCCGTTCGATTATGGCTAATGGTTAGTCGATGTATGGGAGGCAGGGGAGCCCTGTTCGAAGTCCCCTCCCCTCCTACTTGGAAGTTCAGCATCAGAGCTCGAAAGCCGGGCTCGAAATTGTCGCTGAGGCGGTCCGCCAGCTGTTGAAGGTCCTGCTGAGTGACTGGGTTAGGACTAGTATGCTCGAGGTGCAGAGGACCTCCTGGGGTCGGGGCGGTCCTCTCTTGAGGCACTCCTGTATTCCTCGCACTTGCTGCCTCTCGATGGTTGACCTCCTCGAGGACATGCTGGTTGCGGGATGAGAGAATTGGAGCTTGTCGAGGGTTACTTGCTGCCTCGTCGGCCACCTCAGGAGATGGTGCTCTCGAGTGATTGGAGGGTGTGGGGGCCCTTTGTCTCCTTTGGTTTCTCCGAGTGATGGCCATGGCTTTTAGCTCGATGTCCCCACAGACGGCGCCAACCTGTTTCGGGTAAAAACTTGTATTAGATGGGAATGATCGAGATTAGGGTTGATGAAGGCCTGATACTCGAAGATTATCTAGAGACCTGCACAGAACGAGAGTTAGACTACCCCGGGGGTGGATCCGGGATCGCCCCTCCGACGATCAAGTCAGTTGGAGTGTATTAATTGGTGTTGCCAAGTGTATTATATGGGATTGCTTACCTCAATAAATGGGGATCTGCCCAGCATTTATCGGCGTTGAAAAGTGTGAAGATTGTCCCTGCCACGTAGGCACGGAATTTAAGGCGGGTGGGTCCCACTGGGAGGCTTCCACGCTGGCAAGGAGGGTTTAGAGTCTTGACCAACTAAGCGGGCCATCAGATATGATTGGGCCTAAACAATTATTATTATTATTATTATTATTATTATTATTATTATTATTATTATTATTATTATTATTATTATTATTATTATTATTATTATTATTATTATTATTATTATTATTATTATTATTATTATTATTATTATTATTATTATTATTATTGAGTATCTTGTTTTATCAAATATAATAAATATGGTTTTATCATCAATATTAAGAGTTTCCAAGAGCAAGATTTTACTTATGATTTTACATGAAAGTCAAATAAGAATCTATTCTTTTTAAAGGAGGATTATTTCCAAAAGAATTTTATTAGATATATGATCTTTTATAATCACAATTATAAAGAGGCAACGACTTGTTATTTATAGCAAGAACGGTAGCCATTATATTATTTACCCATGTACTTTTTGTATAAGTCATGTGGACAAGGTAGTAACCCCTCGTAATGGACTAGGTAAGGAAGATTAAACTTAGGGTGTGTGCACACTTTAGGAAAGGTACCTAGTCAAGGAAAAGGATTTTTTATCGGTTATTTCACCAAATATCCCTCACAAACTCAAAAATTCACAATATACCCTCAATGTTCCAAAAATGCACCATATATCCCTGAGTTTTCGAAAAAGTTCACCAAATAACCTTTTCGTAATTGTCATTATCTCACCATTTGCATTATTTATGACTTTTCCACAATTTAACCCTAACCCTAAAATCTAACCCAAAGCTTTAATCCCTAACCCTAATCTAACCCTAAACACCTTCTTCCCTCTACCCACCCAGCCCCCACCCCCACCCCCACCCCCACTTCCCTCCCCTCTCACCCATCCAAACCCCCCATCCCCTTTCTTACCGCCGCATCCCCCAACCCTTGCCACTGCAACTCCCACTCTATCACCTTCCCCTCCCCCTCGATTTCTGTCGTGAATCCCTTCCTATCACCAGCCCTTAATCTCTCTCGTCCTCGCGCTACTCAAGCTTCAGATCTCGCGTCTCCCCCTTCAAATTTCTTCACCAGAGATCTCATGCGCCTAGGTTTTGCCGCGGACATTTCGTTAATTACGACTGAAATCTCTGATGAAAGATGTGGTTTGCCTTTGAAAATCGAGGGGGAGGGGGTAAACGACAGGAATTGAGGAGGGGAGGGGTGGGGAAATCGAGGGGGATGGGTTGGGGATTGGCACAGAATTCGAGGTGAAATGGAGGGAGCTGCCGCGAAAAGGGGGAGAGGGTGGGGGTGGGGTGGGGAATGATGCAGAATTCGAGGGGACGTGGAGGGGGTTGCCGCGAAAAGGGAGTAGAGGGTGGTGGTGGGGACTGACGCAGAATTCGAGGGGACCGGGAGGGAGCTGCCACGAAAAGGGGGGAGAGGGTTGGAGGTGGGGACTGAAGAAGAATTCGAGGGGACGGGGAGGGGGCTGCCGCAAAAGGGGGAGGGGGGGAGGGGGTGGGGGTGGGGACTGGCGCATAATTCGAGGGTGGGGTGGGGTGGGATTTTCGCTTTATTTTCGCTGCATTATTATTAAATTAGTAGTTAGGAGTGTTAGCTTTTAACATCATTACGTGGTGGTAATACTCTCGAATTTCTCATGTATTTTATTTTTAAATATATTCGTCAAAAAGAGAGAAATTTGGGGGTATTACTATTTCGTTAAATGACTAAGTTTGACAACTGAACACGTTTTTTTTTTTTTCTGTGACCACTGCAGGAAGTGCTACTAATAATGCTTTGTGACTCTCTTTCCTTGTTGTTTACCTTATTCTCTAATTCCCTCTATTGCCTCCCTCCTAAGGTTGTGAGGTGCAATCTGTTGGAAAGCTCTAGTATAGATATAAATGTAGTGTAAAGGCAAAACACTTTTCTCAATACGATAATGATAAACACAAATTAGAAAATGGGTCAAATACAATCCAGATTAGCATTTCAAGCAGTTGTTGGAGTATTGGAAATTGGATATAATTCAAGTATCTTTTCTGCACTTTCCTCTTTATATAAAAAAAAACACTACTACCTCTGTTTCCTAAAGATCTTCCTTGTTACTATTCCTACAGATACCAAAGAGGATCCATTTTTGTGGGGTATGGCGTGGGTAAAATAGGAGAGAGAAAGAGGTTAGGATAAATAAACAAATAAAAAGGGGTTAAAGTAGGAGAGAGAAAGGGAGTAAAATTGAATTAATAATGTAATAGTGGACCATATGATAGGGACATGAGAGGGTAAAAAGGGAAAAAAATTCCAAATAAGGAATAAAGTAAAAGAGGGAAGATCTTTTGTAAACGCACTTAAACAGAAAGAGGGAAGATCTTTAGGAAACGAGAGAGTACAATACTAAGAGTGTGGGAAGATTATCATCTTATGGACATGTCTTGTGTCAAACATGCAAGAAGAAAGTGAAAAGAAAAGGAAAAGCATAATAAATCAAAAGGATAGATACACTATGGTCTAATTAGCTTTGCAAGGAAGAACTATGAATTGGTAAAACCAAATACACGAGCACATAAAATTCTTTTTTTTTTATTTTCATCGTTCACATATAGTCAGTAAAATTTAAAGTTCTTTAATGTGTTTAATATGTATATATCTCCATGAAAGCAACAACGTGATCCTGAGAAGAAGCCACCACCGCGAGCACTTGCATACAAAGAAAGTCGCAAAAGGAAAGAAGGCAATGAATATATGTAAAATACCTATTGAACATGTTCCTAATAACATTGTAAGTTCTTTACGCTAGTTAAAAATATGGTAATTTATTCAAACTTTGAATTTAATTGTTGACCTTTCATTGTAGAATAAGATGGAGAAGATAGAAGTGCAATATAGAAATGATGGTGCAGGTTCTGGAGCAATGAAAAAATTAGAAAAACATTTAGTATAGAAGAGGAATAAATCTTCTTTGGGTGAATTTATATTTCATGACGAGTTTTTATATTATTTTTTACAGGTCATCGAGAGGATAAAAATGATATATATTATTGGAGTAGTCTGTCGCGAATAATACTTGAGTCTCTCTCTAGTGTAACTAGGGTTTGAGTGCAGAGTCTTATTTCTCGAGCTTTTTGTCCCGGATCGAGGGAATTGGTGTCCCTATTTAGCGATCTGATTTCACTTTTTGATGGCAGAGGACATAATAGTTAGATGTTCACAATTAAAAATTACCGAAGATGAAGAGAGTATTGCCAATTTGGATGATATTCAATCGAATGACTGTAATTCCATTATTGAGTTATCGCTTGTGGGAAAAGTTATTGCTGCAAGTCCGTATAATTTCGAAGCGTTCAAAAGAACGATGAATCAAATATGGGCCATATCTAAAAGCGCCTTATTTGGGAGATTGAGAATGGGATGTTCGTTGTTCAATTGGCCACTGTCCGTGGTCATGCGAAAGTTCTCGAAGGAAGACCGTGGACTTTCGATCAGCACTTAGTGATGATGAATGAAATTACCAATGACTTACAACCATTGAGATTCCCCTTAATCTACGCCTATTCTGGATTAGACTCTATAATCTTCCTCTTGACAGTAGGATCGAGAATCATGTTAGAAGGACTGGTAGTAGTTTGGGGGAGGTTTTGGATGTTGAAACTGACGGCATTTTATGGGAAAAATCGGCACAGGCTAGAGTGATGGTAAATATCAATAATCCGTTGCAAAGAGTGTAGAAAATACGTAGTGGTCGAATTGTTATGATTGAGGTGAAATATGAACGTTTGCGCACCTTTTGCTATGTATGTGGAATTATTAGGCATATCGAGCGATATTGCAACGTGGTCCCTGACGATGATTGAGAGGAGGAGAAACAATGGGGGGTTTGGCTTAAAGCGTCCCCACGTAAGGCTTTAGCAAAGAAACAGGAGGAGGCACAAAAATTTTTGCATGGTTCGAGGACCTGCTCGAGACCTCTGCTATTCGAAAGCCCGGTGAGTGAGCAGGAGGAGGATGTTGTTGGTGTTGGGGTGAAGTCTGATAACAACGAGGTACGGGTGGAGATCGAAGGCAACTCGTTGAAGCCTTCTATGGAGGATCAGGAGGGTGGGCACGTTTCGCCTGCTCCGGAGCACCACGTCATGGAGCCATGTCAAGGTGGGCACGAGTCCTCTCCCAAGGTAGGTGTTGTTTGTGTTATTGCAAGTATTGAAGATATTACTGCTATGTGGGATGGTGGTCAAAAGTGTGCGAAGGAGATGGGAGAGGAGCCACAAAAGGATGCGAGGGAGGTGGGAGATGATCTACAAAATATTGCTAGTCCACTTACTGTTAGTAACGAGGAGTTAAATCCACCTTTATTTTTTATAGGTTGTGTGAGTGTTTCTCTACGTAAACATAAAAAAGCTATTAGAAAATCTGTGGCAAGTGGAAATAAGACCCTTGGCAACAATGATGCTGGACTAGAGAGGGGGAAACGAAAATATGAAGGTGATGGGGGGAGTGAGATGGATGTGGATGATGTGAATATGGATGACATGGATACAATGGGGAAGAGATTTAAAACTGCGAATGATGTTGATAGGGATGTTTGTCGCATGGAAGTAGCGGAGGTTAATTATAATCAATCCCGTGAAGGACAATGAAAATATTCAGTTGGAACTGTCAGGGATTGGGCAACCCTAAGACAGTTAAAACTCTTCAATCTTGGTGCTGGAGAGACCAGTGTAACATAGTTTTCTTGATGGAAACTATGATTGAGTTGAAGAAGCTGGAGTTAGTTAAAGGAAAATGTGATTTCACAGATGAGTTGTGTCTTAGTAGTATTGGTTTATCGGGTGGCATTGGGCTTTAGTGGCGGGACTTAAATGTGAAGGTCGTGTCCTATTCTTCTCATCATGTTTTAGTCGAGGTCCTTAATGATGAGGATATTCTCATATGGTCAGTAGTAGGGATATACGACTAGCCTGAGGCTACTAATAAACACCTCACATGGAGGTTGATGCATGAGCTTTGTGATACTGTCTCCCTCCCTATAGTATTTTTAGGAGAATGTAATGAAATCTTGCATGCTTCTAAAAGGATGGGGGCTCGGTTAGAAGATAAGGTCTGATGGATGCTTTTAGAGAGGTGTTGGAATTGTGTGAAATCCATAACTTGGGGTTTCGTGGCGGTACTTTCACTTGGCGTCGGGGTAATGATGAAAGTAGTATGATTCGGGAGAGATTGGATAGGTTCCTTGCTAGTGATGATTAGATTGACTTGTTTCCGCTGTGTTGGGTACGTGATTTTCCCATTTATACATTTGATCATGCAACTATTCTTTTGAGCACTCAGGATGTTCGTCATAGGCGGAATGGCCAGAGAGCTTTTCATTTTGAGGCATTATGGCTGTCAAATACGGGGTGTGGTGATGTTGTAAAGCAGGCGTGGGAGAGTAGTGGGGACGAGAATGTTGCACAGAAGGTGGATGTCTGTTTGAATGCGGAGGAAATTCGTGTAGCTCTATTTCAGATGCATCCAAATAAAGCTCCTGGAATTGATGGTATGCATGCATTATTTTATTAGCGGTTCTGGCATATTGTTGGTCATGATATTGTGCATTTTATTATAAAATGGTGGGATGGGGCTGCAGAGATCGATGTACCGAACAAAACGTGTATTGTGCTTATTCCTTAGTGTCAGCGTCCTCAACAGATGGGCAATTTTGGGCCTATTAGTCTTTGTTTAGTGCTTTACAAGATAATTTCGAAGATGATGGCTAATAGGCTCAAATTATTTTTATTTGATCTTATTTTTGTGCACCAGAGTGCGTTTGTGCCCGACAGACTTATAACTGATAATGTTATGGTTGCTTTTGAAATTTTTCATTGTATGAAACGAAGACGTGAGGGAAAAAATGGGCTAATGGCTGGATATGAGCAAGGCTTATGACAGAGTGAAGTGGGTCTTTTTAGAGAATGTCATGTTTAAGCTTGGGTTCTCTGATGGCTGGGTGAGACGTGTCATAGATTGTCTTTCAAGGGTTTCATACTCTTTTAAGCTGAATGGCAAGGTGACGGGGAACATTATACCAACGCAGGGACTTCGACAGAAAGATCCGTTGTCCCTGTACTTATTTCTCCTGTGTGCTGAGGCTTTCTCGAGTTTACTAACAAAAGCGGCGGATGAAGGGTAGTTTCATAGGGCTCGGGTATGTCGTACTGCTCCTCGTATTTCACACTTATTTTTTGCAGATAACAATATTCTGTTTGCTAGAGATACATTTCAAGAATGCTATGTGGTGGCTGATATTCTCAGTACTTATGAAACAGCATCTGGTCAGAAAATTAATTTCAACAAATTTGAAGTGTCCTTTAGTAAAAATGTGGATGATATCAGAAGATAGGAGTTTCGAACTTTATTAGGGGTTCGGGAAGTAGCAATACATGGAAAATATTTGTGGCTCTCGACGGTGATAGGGAGGTCAAAACGCATGGTGTTTGTAGTGTTAAAGGAGAGGGTTTGGAAGAAATTACAGGGACGGAAAGAAAAACTATTATCTCGTGTCGATAAGGAAGTGTTACTAAAAGCTGTTATTCAATCCATTCCAAATCATATGATGAGTCTGTTTGCAATCCCAGTGGGTATTCTTGATGAAATTAATTCTATGTGTGCATAGTTTTGGTGGGGTGCTAGGGGAACAGAAAGGAAAATGCATTGGCTTAGTTGGGAAAAAATGTGCCTGCCAAAATCATATGGTGGCTTGGGTTTTCGGGAACTCAAAATCTTAAACCAAGCCCTTCTTGCGAAACAGGGTTGGAGGTTGATGTGTTATACTAGTTCCCTAGTCCATCAAGTGATGAGTGCTCGATATTATAAACATGATACTTTTTTACAGGCGTTGTGGGTTTTGATCCAAGCTATGTGTGGCGGAGTGCGTGGGGCGCGAAATCTTTATTGCTGGAGGGCCTGAAATGGCGGGTGGGCGATGGACGGGATATCAAGGTGTGGGATGATTCGTGGCTTCTAGGTGAGTCATCTTATTTAGTCCCAACTCCTAATTTAGAGAGCCTTGCAGATCTTCGAGTGAAGGATTTAATTAATGAGAACAGAGAATGGGACGATGAAGCACTTTCTATGTATCTCACTGAGGCAGATAGGGCACTTGTGCTTGATATTCCTCTTAGTGAGTGGAAACCTAGTGATGTCCTTTATTGGTGGCCAACAACGGATGGGATTTATTCCACAAAATCTGGTTATTGGCTAGGGCGATTGGGTCATTTAAGGGGGGTGGGCGGCGAGGTTTGGAGGTGATAATAGCGAGATATGGAGAGCTATGTGGAATATGGGTGGCCCTCCCAAGCTAAGTCATTTTGTTTGGAGGGCGTGTTCAGGGGCTCTGGCAACGAAAGGTAGACTTTATGAGTGACATATTTTTGATGATGCATGGTGCAGTTTCTCTCCGGGTATTAACGAGTCTATTGTCCATTCCATTTTTCACTGTCTTTAGTGTCACCTGTTTGGGAGCACTCCCCCTTTTTCCAGTATGTTAGTGATGCTCCGTTGTCATCGTTTATGGACTTATTTGTGTGGATGAAGTTCAAGTTGGAGAAGCAAAATATACTGTCCTTGATGGCGCTCGCTTAGGCATCGTGGTCTTATCATAACTCTGTGACACATAATGAACCTTGGGCCAGTAGGGAGGTGGGAGCCGCGGGTTTTCTGAAACTTGTAGAGGATTACCAGGCTTATGATGCCGCGGTGTTGAAACGATCTCCAGGATCGAGTGCTTTTCCTTCTCGGTCGAGCTAGAATCCTCCAAGGGAGGATACTGTCGCGTCAATTCTGATGGTGCAATTTTAGGCGTTGCTAGGGTTGGTCCGGGCGTGGTTATTAGGGGGGCGAATGGCGAGGTTTTGCTGGCTGCTGTGCGAAGAATGCAAGCTCACGGGTTTGCTGCTCTGCCAGAGGCAGCTGCTGCCAAATTTGGTCTTCTACTGGCGAGAAACTATGGGTTTCCTCGGGTGGAAGTTGAAACTGATGCACTCAATCTTTCGAAAGCTATTTATTCCAAGAAGATGGGGTGGTCTCCTTTGAACCTGCTAGTCGAGGATATTTGGTTGGTTGGGAATAATATTGACTCTTTTTATGTTTCACATGTTAAAAGGGGTGGGAATACGGTTGCACACTTAGTTGCTAGAATTTAGTTGCTAGAATTCCCCCGGATATGGGATTTGAACTAATTTTTGTTGATGAGTTTCCTCAAGGTATTTTAGCCTTGGCAAAACTTGATGTTTCTTAATAATATCGCTCACCATTTCCCCCTCAGAAAAAAAAGTCTGTCACGACCACTTGAAAACATTATTCATGCGAATATAGTGAAATAATTGACGATGAAGAACAAGAGATACAAGATTCTATTTTATATCTATAGAATTTGTTTTGGAGATGTTTCAATCGATGGCTAATGACAAAATTTATGGTAGTGTTACTCATTAGTTTTGGTCCTCAAAATATTCATTTGTGAATGGTATATTATCTATGTAAATAATTTTTTATATTATATTATTATTTAATTTGTCAATTTCATTTTGCACAAAGTATTCCTTATTATTGTTGTTGTTGTTGTTGTTGTTGTTGTTATTATTATTATTATTATTATTATTATTATTATTATTATTATTATTATTATTATTATTATTATTATTATTATTATTATATTATTATTATTATTATTATTATTATTATTATTATTATTATTATTATTATTATTATTACTATTACTATTATTATTACTATTATTATTATTACTACTACTACTACTACTACTATTATTGCTATTATTATCATTATTATGCTATTATTATTATTACTTATTTATATATATATTATTATAATTATTATCATGTTACCTAAAAAAAGTGACACATATTATACAACAGAGTGTTACATTAGGTAATTAACAATGATACATAAGGTCTGATAAACTCTTACTTATTAGCAAAAGAGTTGATTGAAATGTGTTAGTAATGACAAAAAACAGTGCCTGATTTAAAATTATAGGTAACACTTGAAAAATTACAATAAGTGTTTAAAATTGTTACTTAAGAGCATTTCCTGTATCACTTGAAAATGTGTTATCATAGATTTACAAAATTGTTACCTAAGAGCATAGGCAACACGAGCAGATGTATCACCCATAAAAGTGTTACCCATTGTCTATAATAACACTTTTAACCTTTTATGCAACACTTATTGGGAGTTACCTAAAACGACAATTATGCACTATGTCATCTTCTCCTTCTTATCTAGCTACTCGTCTCCAACTTGACCCTCTTTGTTCTCATCGAAAATTGACAACCCCGATGACAAAGCACCCAATCTTGCCTTGATCTCCCCAAGATTTAAGATTTCTACGCTAAGCCTTTGCATATCTCAACACAATTCCTTAGGAACTACTAAGGAATTCATGCTATGGCTCAACTTCCTACTTAAAGCATCGGCAACTACATTCACTTTCCCTTCATGGTACTGGATGTCTATGTCATAATCCTTGATCAACTCTAACAATCTCCTTTGTCTCATTTTGAGGTCTTTCTGAGGTCTTTCTAGGTGAAAATGTACTTCAAGCTCTTATGGTCGGTAAAGATCTTACATGTTGCACCATAAAGGTAATGTCTCCAAATTTGCAAGGATAAAACACGATCACAACTAACTCTAGATCATGAGTAGGATAATTAGCATCATACGACTTCAACTTACGCAGTGCATACACGATCACCTTCCTATTATGCTGCATAACACATCCTAAACCATTCTTTGAAGCATCAGTATACACCTCAAATCCCTCATTTCCATCAAGCAGGTTTAAAATGGGAGCAAAGGTTAAACATTCCAATCTGGAAAGCTTCCTTGCACTTCGCACTCCATTCAAATTTTGACTCTTTCTTCATTTAAACTGGTCATTGGCTTTGCTATCTTCGAGAAATCTCTCACAAATATCCTATAATAGCCAACTAAACCCAGAAAACTCCTATATCTGACACATTCTTTGGATTAGGCCACTCACTAATAGTTTGAATCTTAGCAGGATCCACAAATACTCCTTCTTTAGATACATAATGACCCAAAAATGCTACTTTCTTCAGACGAACTCACACTTCGAGAACTTGGCATACAATTGGTTCTTCCTAAGCGTCTCTAATATAATCCTCAAGTGCTCTTCATGCTCTTCTTTGCACTTTGAATAAATCAAGATATCATCAATGATTACCATAAAAAACTTATCTAAGAACTCATGGAATATCCTATTAATCAAATGTATAAATATAGTCGGAGCCTTAGTCAATCCAAACGGCATCACAGTAAACTCGGAATGACCATAACGCGTCCTAAACGCAATCTTAGGTATATCCTTATTAGCTACCCTGAACCGGCGATACCCTGAACAAAAATCAATCTTCGAGAACATACTTGCTCCATTCAACTGGTCGAATAGGTCATCTAACCTAGGCAAAGGATACTTGTTCTTAATAGTTAGATTATTCAACTCCCTATGGTTTATGCAGAATCTCCTACTCCCATCTTTCATCTTCACAAACAACACATGATGTAACAGTCCGGATTTTTCCGACCAGCTTACAGAAGATCAAACACAGCGAAAAAGACTCTAGTCGAGATAACTCGAACTATAACCATCACACTCATCGAACTACATCGGAGAGTGTCGAACTCAATCCCCAATTCTATTCAATTCAAATTAACTATTATAACAATGACCTGATTCTCACAATTTATTCTCATAAATTTCTATAGAAAATCAAGCAGAAATTCCTTTGAAAATAGGACAACTCTAAGGATCCGTTTGGTAGGGCGTAAAACGTTTTCCCGAAAAACTGTTTTCCTCTACTTTCAGTTTTACATTGTTTGGTTGGCAAAAGAGTGTAAAACCATTTTTCCTTGGGGTAAAATTACTCTCCCAATGATGGAAAACAATTTTCCTTTCAAAATGAAGGGAAAACTATTTTCCTTTCATCTCTTGTACACTCCTCTCACTACCTCCTTACTTTCCCTTTCATTTTCCTTTCATTTCATCATTTTTCTTACATCGAACCAAACAACGGAAAACTAATTTTGGAATTGTGTTTTCCATTGTAAATTATTTTCCATGAAAATCATTTTACACTGAAAATGTTTTACGCCCTACCAAACGGAGCCTAAAGCGAGAATAATATGAACCTGTTATTATTCAACTTATAAATATTTCAAAATCCCAAAGCTCATCAACCTCAACGCTTTCGCGGAGCAACAACTAACAGAGAATCAGAAGCACTAACGACTCTTAAATATAAAGAATTTAAACAAAAGATTGATAACTAATTATTACAAAGTCAAGCGTCGTCACTTTGGTAACAACTACAATGCTACACCATCTCGTATCGGCTTCAACTTGGAAAGATTACCTCATGGCTTCAACCTGAAACATTCAGGGAAACTGCCACCCACCAAGTGACAGGCCACAAGAATGACAAAACAACATACACACATCAGCAAAGCTGAGTACTAAACCTGTAAATAAGCGTAACACATGCTTTAGTGGCTTTTACTTGAAAACGACTCTCACACAATCAACATAATTAAAACAACAATATCCATCATAGCATGCTAAGCAATAATAATCTTGTTGAACATACATATTATATTTCTATCCAATTCCTTGTTTCACAATACATCATTAATGACATAGTAAGAAAAACAATAAGTTGACTCCCAACAATGACATGTTTCCGTATTCTCATTTAATCAACCTTTCAACTTACCGCGATTCCATAATAGGAATTTGAGGTCACTAACTTTGATATAAACAATATTCTTCATTTCCTTTAGTCGATTTCTTAATGGAAATTCACACTCATGCTTTCATACTCTATCAATCACTTTCTTATACTTTATAAACAACCTCTTATCAGGCAATAAATATAATAATAACTGTCACTATAACGATTGCTTATCCGGAATCCACATAACAAGATACGATTTCTTATCGGGAATCCAACATTAGTATCACTTACCATGATATGCCTCCTTATCAGGAAACTAATATCGATATTCATGTTCAAATATTGAATAAACATTCATAACTTACCTGATATGATTCCTTATCGGGAATCCAATATCGAAACAACTTTCATGCTTTGAGATAACATTTTTTTTAACCAGGGGGAAAGAGAACGCGACGGAGGAGACAAAGCTTACGCTCCGACAGTGGGGGTCATCACCCAACCATTCGCTTTACTTTTGGCCCATAACTGCGACTAGTCCGGAGTACATTTTTCCACTGATTTCATCAGTCGTCCACAAGTTTCACATTACCTGATATATCGCCCGATTATCGCCCCACAGACCAATGGGCAGGTTTCCCTATGGCCCCCCCAAGGTTCACAGTCCATGGGGTACTGTTCGTGTCACCTCATCCGTGACTCAGACAAGGCTACTTTCCCCTTTTAGATTCCTTTCGATTATCGTTCATAACTCAATCACATCGTTCATATAACTCATCCAATAATATTAGTAATTCTTATCATCTTCTGAACAACCAACCACACTAACGAACTTTACTTTAAAGAGCTATACTCATTTATCATAATACCTTCAAACATATTTCGAACTCACTACATTATGCATTTACGTTCAACACAATTTCCAATTATAAAACTTATAAGCACAATCACATTGAACAACATATTCGGCACAATGACAAAAGCCACTCAGTTAGAATTAACCAGCGAGAGTTATTAAACCACCTACACTTAACTCATACTCTTGCATATATATATGAATAGTTTATATTCTTTTACAAGCTTTATGATCATCAATCTTTATTTACCTCAGCAATGGTAATAATCGCTATCAAACAACCCCTACAATTACAATAGGTCTCTCTCTTAGAATTAACTAAGGAGAGTTAACATAAACTCCACAACTCGAGGTTCACAGGTCAAAGGTTGATTAAAGTGACTAAATATAGTTCTAGTTATATCATTAGTTGAAATATAATGAACATGACCAACAATGAACCCATCTAGAAATCATACTCACACTTGCATTATTGACGAGTCCACCCTTTTCCTAATTAGAGAATGACTTAATCAAATAAATGAAGCTCCCTTAAGGTAATCCTTAACCTTGTATTCTCTTATTTACAAAAACTCACACACTAATTCATTTTAGCAAATACAACTCGGAAAGTCCACTTTATTATGTTACTCCAATTGCAGTTATTAAACCAAATCCTTTCTTAAAAACACCACCTCAGGGGTCCAGTCCACAGTTAGTTAAACTATCTCAAATATCTTCATTATCAACGATAATTAGTCAATCCCTTTTATAACTTTTTGTGAGAAAACTATCTAAGTTATTTACTTTCAAAGTCTAGTTAAGAATTTCTTCTTTATAACACCATTCACGACTCCAATTAAATTATATCCTCTTTTTACTAACTAATGCCTTTAGTTTATGAACACTATACTATAAACTTTTATCTAATTAAACATCTTCTTAAATAATAACTCACCCATCTAGATATAATTACAACATCGTTATAAGTTTACTATGTTAATTAAGTTCTTTCACTTAATATTTTGTCTAATAAATACCTTGACAAACCAAATAGTTATACATCTTTTTCCCTACTAGGTAGTATATTTCCTAAAGTAATATGAACCAATACTAACAAAACATAACACAATTTCAGGGATTCTAGGAAAAGAACCAGTGGCTTAAATTTTCGTATTTTAGTTCATTTGCTACTTATGGTAACTTTATACATTAACTATGATCATTCAAACAAGAAAACATCATATCAACTTACAATTTCAACTAGTAATCAATGCACTTCTAAGCAGGAAATCCAATTCAAAAGTTGATTGAAGTTATATTTAAAAAGTAATAGTAACAACATCTAACATACCAATACATGAACTAACTTTACAACTTCATATATTACAATAAATCATAACTAAACTAAGTTCCATAATCATTGTTTCATGGAAAAATTGACAAAAATAAGCCAACCTTTGCCCCATCTGCCACATTTAAGCCGTCCTTTTAATAATCCAGAGTTAATACAACCTTATAATCATTTAAGCCGATTTTAGGTTACATAACCTGTAACTTATTCTACAAGTTACAATTATTCTTAATTTTTTTGTCTTTTTTCCCTTAAATTAATCTCTATCCTCTTTCTTCTCTCTCCTCCCTCTTTTATCTCCTCCATTCACTGGCACCACCACCACCACCACCAGTCCCCCTTTCTCCAACCCCAACCATCGTACCCTTTCTCTACTCTTCACCCTGTGCCATCTCTTCATCTACTATCTTCTGGGTTTGGGTGTGGATTTGGGTTCTCGGTTTTGGGGTGGGTGGTTCGGGTGTGGATTTCGGCTGGGTTTCGGGATAGAGTGGGTTTGGGTGGCTTCAGGGGTTTGAGTGTGGTTTTTGGGTTTCGGGGTTTGATGTCGTTTTTGGGTTTCGGGATTCGGGGTGGGGTGGGTTTGGGTGGTTTCGGGGTGGAGAGAGAGGGAGTTAATGGGCTGGTGGTGGGGTGGGTTGTGTTGTGGTGGAGGGTTTGGATTAGTGCTGGGGTTTGGTTATGCTGGTTGTGGTGGTTGTGAGAAGAGAAGAGGAGGGGTGGGTCATGGGTGGTGTAACGATGGTGGAGGACGGGGGTAGCAGGCAGAGGGAGGAGAGAGGTGGTGGTCATGGTGAGGGAGGAGACAAGAAAATATAAGGGCAATTAAAAAATAAAATTAATCATAATTAATTATTATTAATCATAATTAACTTGTTGCAACCTGTGTTAGCAGGTAAACTTAAATCACTAACCTAAATTTGGCTTAAATGATGATAAGCTTGTATTATCTCTGGATTTTCAAAAGATTGGCTTAATTGTGGCAGATGAGGCAAAGGTTGGCTTATTTTTGTCAATTTTTCCTTGTTTCATTTACCTATACTTGTAAAATTACAAATGGTAGTAAAAACATTCAACTCCAAGAAAGAAAGTTGTTAAATTCATCTCTTCTAAGATCTAGTTACTTCATTGATCTTACAATTGGATTTCTCATCTTCGATTTTAATTACAAATATAAATTTGTTAACGTTCTAGTCTAGTTAAGCTTTCTTAAAGCTATTCATTATCCCAACTTACTCACATTGTTCATTTATGACTTAACCAACCTAAATCTCTCACAAATTAACTTTAATTCATTCATCAATAACAATAATTATCACAAGTGAAAGTACTCTAGTTTGTCCCATTCCATAATGTACAAAAACTGAATTACAAGCATGACTATAGTTAGGTTGAAACAATTACTTAAATCCAACATAATCTGATTTTACAACAACTTAACTTGAATATGTAATATAAAACAATAATATGAAGTTCCAACTAATTTTAACTCATAGTTCAAGAAGATTTTTCAATCTTTAATCTTAGTAAGTTACAATCAAATTGCAACCAAAATGCAAATCATAAACACAGTTCAATATAACAGTTCTAGAATCAAAGCAAATCCACAACTTAAACATCATAAACAAGTACCCATTTCATAATTACTCATTTAATTAATCAATATGAGGAAGGAAGGAGAGATGGGTTCGGTACCTATGGTACTCTTCGAACCACCAGCACACGTCGGTAGTGATGGTGGCAAAGGCAGGGTGACAACATTGGCGACGAACGAGTACAGGGGAGAGGAGAACGCCGATGGCAACACTACCAACCAAAATCAACAACCATACGATGACTGTTGTCCACCGGCGAACACCAACAATCGTGGCAGCACCAGCCATGAGTAATCGGGGCGTAAGGAGGAGAGAGAAACACAGGGACAACAGCACCGCGGTAGCTCGCGAGCAGCACCGCACACACAGTAGCGAAGAGGAAAGGAAAAGAACGGGGAAGCGCCGACAACAAAGGGAAACTCCTGCGAGTTTGGGAGAAACGCCGGCGAGGGTCTGGGTTTTCGGTTATCATAGGTTGGGTCTAAGAGGGAACACGGGTAGAGAGAATGATAGGTGGGTTTGGGGTTTTGTTGTTGTGAGATGAAAAATCATGAAGATGGGGTGGATGTTTGGTTTATTAAGTAAACCGACAAAGGTGTAGAGTTTGAGGTTTCCTAAATTTGTAGGAAAATGTTTTAGGAGAAATCAAATATAGTTTTCTATTTGATTAAATATTGTTCAACTACTTGCGCATGTAACACAAAATATATTATAATGATATTAATAAGAACATTATAATGTTAGGTAAACATATTACAAACAAGACAAAAATAAATAACCATATTGTTAATTTCAAATAAAATAAGAATATTTGAAAATATAATAAACTCAACAAATAAATATAATAACTCAACAAATATAATTAGTATTTAATAAATCCTTTTTAAAAACCAGCCTGTTACACATGAGCTCCCCAAGGTGATGCACTATGCCTAATATAACCCTTATACAACAAGTCTTGCAATTGTGTCTTCAACTCACTCATCTAAAGAGGTGTCGTTCTATATAGTGCCTTAGATATAGGTGCAATACCAAGAACTAAGTCTATGGTCAACTCAACAGCTCTTGCAGGCGGCATATCCGAAATCTCACTTGGAAATACATCCATAAATTCGTTCATAATTGGTACATCCTTGATCTTCAATCCAACCTATTTACTTACATCTTGCATACTACTGAAAAACAACTCACATCCCTTCTTCATCAGCTTCTTCACTTGCATTGCAGAAATGACCCCAAAGTTCTTAGGCTTCCCAAAAAACCGATACGAAGTCAACTTCCCCAAAGGAATTCTCAACATTACTTTCAGAGCTTCACAATCTACTTTGACTTTGTAGAAACATAACCAATTCATCCCAAAAATAACATTTAAGTCTCCCATATTGAACTCTATCAAATCATAAGGAAATATAAAGTCTCCCATCTTTAGAGGAAAATTTTTAAACAACTTGGCACCTTATAACCTCTCCAGTAGGTATACTAATAGGCAGGTTAATTATTTCGAAATCCGCCAACCCCAGACTCTTATTGACTGACGATGAAAGAAATGAATAAGTCCCCCAATAATCAAATAACGCTTAACGAGAACAGAGAAAATACCAGAAACTACGTCGGTAGATCGTTCAGCTTCATTACGACTCATCATGAACAGTTTAATCGGAGCCTTATTCTGGTCATTTTTGCTCTCACTAACAGGCTTACTATAGCTAAAGCCCTTTGTTGTTCAGTGACCCTATAGGCTTCGAACCTTGATTTCTTGACTGGTTGAACCCAGCCCTCACCTAATTACCACTTCCATTATCATTTCACTCTTTCTTTTGCTTAGTGAAGCACTCATACTCCCTATGACCCTTCTTTTGGCATTAGTTACAGGTTACTACGTCTCCTTTACAATCTTTACCAAGGTGGTTCTTATTGCACTTCTTACAATGGTAAATTCTCTCTGACTGACCCTTATTGCTATAGCCCTGATCATTTCTCCCTTGAAAATTCTCATTGCCATTCTTGCTCTCTTAAACTTCCCCTCATTTCCTCCAGCAATGTAGTCGTTTCTCTTCTCGCCCACTACAGCATTATTCTTGTCACGCCTCGACTTAAGACAATAAATATGCGTGGCTCTTCCATACACAATATCTAGGGATCAAAAAGTTTCACCTCCTAACCCCAGTTGGATTTATTCGATCAAACCTTGCTCAAACCTTTGAGCCTTTAGCTCCTTAGTGGCTACTACCTCAGGTGCAAACCTCGATTGTGCTATCAACTTACTGTAATACTCAGAGATGGTCATGCTCCCCATTCTAAGTTTATGAATTTATGAGCCTTTTGTTTCCTAATAAACGTAGTGTAAATTTTTTGATAATTGTATATTCTAACATCATTTATTTGCATATTAGGGTGCATTTTCATGTAGCATTAGATCATTTACATTGCATTTATGCATATTTAGGTCCCTTTTTATAAGCTACTGTGCTTTCACGGGTTGTTTGGTGTTTTGATGTAATTTCAGGTACTTTGGACTCATTTTTAGAGACATGATGATTAAGGAACTTGTACTACCATCAAAACGATATATCATGTGCTCAAAACGGATTGGAATTGAAGAAGATACAAAGGACTTCATGCACTTGTGCGAAATATGTTACCTCTGCACCATTTTATTCATAACTTTTGATAAAAAAATTATAATGAGGTGATTCTAATTGCGTTGGAAACTAGACTGCATGAGCTTTTCAACAATATATTACACGTACTAAACAAAGCTATAGAACAAAAGTTATACCTGTTCAAAGTTGAGAAAAAACCTCTATTTCGCTCGCTTGCCCGTGCGGATTTATGCACGCCCGTGCGACCTACACTGAAAAGGCACGAAAGCTTCTGCCCTGCACGCACAACCGAGAGAGATACCGCTTGACCGTGCGTGACCCTACACGTCCGTGCAAGAAGTTGCTTACCCGTGCAACCTGCTGTAGTGTCGTGTCTTCCGCGTGACATAACTTATGTAGGTTTATATTATTCTTAGCTTATAAATAGGACTTTAAAACCTTATTTTGAGGGGGGGCGGGGAATATATTATCATTATTAATTTATACTTAGGGTTATTAGAGAGAAACTTGTAGATCTCCATTGTTATTCAAGAGTCTACCTTTCTTCCATTAATTCAAGTATCTCTTTTTTTCTTCTCCTTATTTTATAATATGATGTTTTATTATTCTTCTCTATTTTTATTTATTTCAAATATGCTTTCATAGTTTTATAATCTATGGTTAAGTTGAAGCCTAGTATGAATTAATTCATGATTATTTCTTGAAACTCCAAATTAATTGCTTAATTGTTCTTACTTCATTGATTGTACATATTCCAATACTAGATTAGGGATAATTAGTATTGTTTATTATTCCATTGTCTTGATCACAACGGAAGTTGGGTTTTGACGGATTTTGGTATTTCAATTAAGGACATTAAATTCTCCACAGGAGTAGGTAGAATGGATTGTTAGGAAGTTAGAGTGTCGTGTTTAATGTCTTTAATTTGTATGATTCCACGGGAGTAGGCTTTAGTGCATATTAGAGAAGCCATAGATACTCGGGCGAGGTTTATGGTATTTTATAGGGTGTACTTTTC
The DNA here is from genome assembly GCF_026745355.1 of Beta vulgaris subsp. vulgaris. Lineage (NCBI taxonomy): Eukaryota > Viridiplantae > Streptophyta > Magnoliopsida > Caryophyllales > Amaranthaceae > Beta > Beta vulgaris. The sequence goes on from NC_079204.1 coordinate 30,746,905, forward strand.
CTTGTGAACATTTAATTAATTAGTTTGGGGTAGGAAGTACTATTAAATTAATTCATGCTAGTGGGGACACTTAACTCTAGAGTCATTTATTTCGATATTTATTTAGAATAGTTTAATTCCACCATTATTCTTGATATTAATCTCCTATAGTCTTACCATTATTTACGGGCTAATCTCATACCAACTTTCTCTCTGTGGGATCGATCCTGACTTACTCTGCTACATAGTTAGAAGGTTAGATATTAGGTTATATATTTTTGTTAGGTGTGCGACACGCCTATCAATTTTCCCCTTAAAGAAGTAATAAAGGAATCTCAACTAAACCCTTTAACAACACTCAATCTAGCCCCATTTTTTTTTTGCACTATAAGTCGGCATCATCTTTCATATACAGTACAACTTTACCTACTTTCATACCCTCAGAACAATTCACAACCCCAAAAATCTTTTCAAACTCCCTTTATCCAACTCTCTGAAACAAATAGGGTCAACTTGCCCCTTAAAGTATAATGGCTTAATTTTGGCTAGTCTTTCAAACATGTTCCCAGCAGGATCCGTACGCTCAGCTCTTTCTTGAGTTAATTTCTCAGCCAATAGGCGAATAACAGAAGTTAAGGCGTTATCAATTTTAGTCGTTCTACTGCGCGACCTGGTATTTAACGTATCTCTACTATAGGTTTTGATACACAACTCAAATGTCATTCTCAATGAAGGCAACACTTGATTTGACCATACAAGATTGCATCAACATACAATTCTCCTGAAGTTATAATAATACCACAGAAAATCATCATTAATCATATAATCATTCATGAATAATATTCACATTAAGAATAAACACGTGTAAGGATCAATTAAAATTCAATCACAATAATAAAATAAAAATATTCCCATTCACTTGCCAAAATAATTTCTTGCTCACTTAGATAGCTAAATATTTACTTTTTATTCCTCAAAATGATGATAGAAACACTTTTTCAATCCATAATATCTATACTTTTTCCTAAACAAAATAAAGGTACTAAAGAAATAAATTTAAACCATTGCTTGACCATTTATCCAACATTTATTCTAAAAGCATAAATACATAATCTAGGGAGATACATCATCAGTCATCCTTAGTTTCCTTGTACTTTTTGTGAGTGAAAGCTCTGTGTTATAATAGAAACATCTCTAGCACTAGTAGATCATTGCATCTTCTTAGGTTTAGGCTCGTCCTGATCTTCTGATTCAAAATCACTCTCAGGTCTCAAAACGACATGGTGTAGTCCATCTTGGTTTGTCCTCTAGCACAGTCAAATTCCTAGAGGACCTCATCATCGCTATTAGGCATACCTACTCTTAGAACACTACATGTGATGACTTTTAGGCTAGTGTAGCTATCATAGTCAAACTCAGATCCTCCATCATCCTGATCATCATGACTTAGTATAATCGGCTTGTAGTAGCTTCCCACAATAACATGACATATATTCTCACTTAGCGTATATTCCCGGAGTAACATCATCCATCTCAAATCGTCCATCATGCATCTTCAGGTCCGATTACTAAATAACATGACATCTATAACAAATGATACTCTCAGTTAGCGCATATTTCCACAATAACAATAAGCAAGAATAACAATAATTTAAAGCATAGGAATAACATAAAACAGTTAGCAAGGGAAAAAAGTATAATCACACTGAACTAACTATTTAATGCAGACATAATTTTTATATCATATATGTCCTTCCTGTACTACCCATCTCTCACAAAATAATAAAGCAATCAAAATAACTAGAAGTATTACAATAATAAAAAATATATATATTATTTTCGAATTTATATAATAAAAAAATGAAATAAATAAAAATAATGGAGTTCGAAATTTTCGAACCAAATAAAAAGAAATTCAGACCTTAAAAAAATTAGAAAAATAAAAATTTAAAATCTTGGATTTTAAATATATTTCGAAAAGTGATTTCTATGAAATTCATTTTAGGTAACTACCTAGCTATGCGCCTGAAAATTTAATGTTGGCACGAAAGGCTAATAAAAAATTAAAGCTCCAAGATACCACTTTGTAACGCCCCGAATATTCTCCATTTTTCAAATAACTTTTTTAATATAAAACTTAGAGAATTATCAAAGTATTATCGTCCATGTGATAACGTATCGGCTTATTCAAAATTTGGCAACGGAAATAATACTAATAAATAACTTTGAAAATAAAACTTAGTCAACCAAAAGTCAACTCCAAAAGTCAAACCGAATTCCTACTAACATAAAGTCAAAAGCCAACTATAAAAGTAAAGTCAACTAAAGAATAATAAAGTCAACAAAAGCTCTTCATGACTTCCAAAACCCATGATGCATCATTTTCAAACTTGTAATTGACGATATTCTATTAATCCCGAGAGACTGCTCACCAATTGAGTCATCACATGATCAATAAGGCATGACCATGATCAACACATACACACTGTAACACCCTATAATTTTGCTCCTAGTTTTTCGCAAAAAGTTTTTCCTAAAACTACTATTTTCTCTAAATTAATGATTTTTATTTTTATTAATTCTTGGGAGCCGAAATATTTTTATAATTGGACGTAATATTAATACTAGTAATAAAATACAAAGTAATAATAATATTAGCAATAATATATTTTATAAAGATAAATTTAAATCAGATAAAATAAGTTCAAATCAGGTCAACCCATGTCTAATCAAATCAGAAAAAATAAATTCAAATCAGATCGGAATAGTTCAAAACAGTAAAAATAAGATGAACTAAACATAGCCTAAGTTAAAAAAATATTACATTAATAATAATTGGGGCATCTCTCGGACTAACAACTAGTGCTAAAGTTAAAACATGCTAACTAAAAATATAGAGAAATCATATCACAAATAATAAGGTATAAATTAGTCTCACTCTATTATATATTAGTTGGTATGTAAAAATACTATCTAACCTAATTTGAGTAAGAAATCACTGGAAAAATAGTGTAAATTGAGATAATCACTTTTAGATAAAATAATAAAATGATCTTATAATAACACTATCTCATTTAAAATATTTATTACTCCACATTCCACATTAATCAGTAATGATAATTTAATTTGGTCCAATATTAAACTGTCTTTGTTTCAAATGATAAGGCACACAGATGTTTCGTAAATTTACTTTGATAACAAATATTTTTTATTACATGACAATTAAAGATTATAAGAATTATATCATTCGATGCATTTGGAAAACTAGTACACTCTTGTTCTCAGATAAGTGAAACACTTATCTCAAAAATCTCTCACATAAGAGAAAGAATTAATTCAGTTATTTCAAAATGTAGGAAGTGTAAGATAGTATGTCCTTCGTATTTAAATCGGTCCCCTACTTTTCCTTTCATACATTTTAGTGCATGATTTTGACCTTTAATATACTTCCTCCACTCTGAAATATATGAAACAACTCTCTTAAAAAACTCTCACATAAAAGACAGAAATGTTTCATTTATTTCAGAATGGAGGAAGGATCTAATTTTTCATCATAAAAAAATATAAATATTGATAATTTGAAAATATACATCGAGACAAGTTCAACAACACATTAAATGTTAACATTAGGTTCGATAAACATGTAGAAAAACATGGTCAAAGTAAACATTATGAGTAGTGCAAAAGTCAAAATAGAGCGTCTATTTAAAAACAAAAATATATGAAAAAGTTTATAATTTTTTTATCAACATAAATTAAGAGTAATACGGTTCAAAGTGTATAAGAAAACTTAAATGAACCCGATGCACACTAACTTAGTGTGCAGCCGGTTGACAATTGATGTTAACTTCATTTGGTGAGTTTTGTAGAGATATAGTGAACTTGTGTATAATATAGTGGATTTTATTGATGAAACCATATAGTGAAATTATATGCAATATAGTGGAAAATTTAATTTTAATATTTTAACATGTATGAAGATGTAGGTGGTGTAGTATATATGTGACACGTGCTTTAACATATAGAAATATGTAGTTTATGCATGATATAGTATGTTTTTAAATGATATATATATATATATATATATATATATATAATATATATATATATAGAGAGAGAGAGAGAGAGAGAGAGAGAGAGAGAGAGCTTATGCATGATATAGTGAGTTTCTACATGATATAGTGGGTTCTTGAATGATATAGTGAATTGTTCATATATGATACGTTCTTTTCGCCTGGTGCACACTAATATTGACATGAACTGAGTCCCCGTTAGTCAGATTACAAAGTTTAATTGTAAATACTTTGCTTGTTTTATAATTTGAGAGGGAGTCCTTGAACTTTTGCCATCATCTTTTAGTGAAAATTTTTGGTGTTGGTTCCGAAAAGAAAATAAGTTTATTTTCTCCTCGATCCACTTCTTGTACACATATAGTCTAAACTTAACGCCGTGAGTTCAGTTCTGGAACAATATTCCGCATAACTTGAAAATACACGCAAAATTGAATTTAAATTTAAAGAATCAAAATTTAATTTCTTTATGTTAAAATTTGTTTTGTTCACATATTTATTTCCATTTTAATATTACTTTGCAATAGTTATAATTAGCTTTGATATTATAGTCATAGATAGACCTATTATTTGGGCTTATTATTTTGGTATCAGAGCCGAGGAGGATTTGGATTAGATTTCATTATCATTTGCATTAGATTTCATTAAGTATAAGCATTTATTTCAATTGTGCTCCAGACTTTTCAGTAGATTTAGCTGATCCACTGGTTATTGATTCACTCATTTTAGATGTTCATCTACAAGGAGACGACCTTCATTATATATATGTAAAAAATTTGCAATCATGTATAGAATATATTTTATATTGATGTCTTCTCAACTAAATTAGAAATTAATGCAACTATTTTCCTCCAAGCCAAAGCAGAAAACTCATCAGTTTTTGTTCCCAAAAGACTGAAATGCGATGAAATAACTATCCCAACCAAGTTTCGAATAGAGGAACCTTGGCCAGCTCGTAGCATATCAAGAAGGAAAATATCCCAAATTGTGGAAGAACTTGATGGAACTGTCCTTTTACGATTTCGTTTATTTAGGGAATCCATCCTACCCCTTCTACCAATGTTCAACGCAATTTTAGAAATATTTTTCTGATTGTTCTTGCTCAAAAACTTCTGATCTTCTACAGAACCTTCACTTAAGTTGACTTTCAAAACTCATATTGCTGAACCCTTTCAAGAATATTCTCCACCAATGTCGCAACTGCTTCTCAAATAAAAGCATAAATTAATGACATTACAAAAAATGGTTTTTGAGGTTGATTGAAATTACCTTAACCAAGACATTAATTCTCTGAAAAATATAGAAAAAAGGAAGTGGTTTTTGGCTTTTGACCAATCAGTTCAAGATGAGCTTAAAAAAGAATGGAACAATGACATAATTATGTTGTCAGCTAATATTCCATACTTTATATGGTTCCTCGCTTATACTTCAAAATGTGGAATTAAAAATAATTTCTCATCACCGCAAATTAATGTCCAGACAAGCCTGTACAAAAAGTAGATGTTGGTAAATAATACTACTACATCACTCCATCCCTCTTTATCTTCAATTAAGATCTATACTTTAGAAATATTGATGATAACATCATCCCCCTTTAAAAGCGGTAAAAAAAAACAACAGAATCTTCCAAAGGAGTAAATTTAGTTAATATTGATTATATCCGAAAAATAACTACTTTAAACACAACAGAATCTTCCAAAGGATTAAATTTAGTTAATATTGATGATATCTGAAACATAACTACTCTAATCAAATCCTCCATACAATAGCTACTCAAATCAACTTTATTTCCACAAAAATTGATTTTATTCCAACCTAGTCCACGTTTTCCTCAAGACATTTCAGCTCCACGTTTCAAACCTAGAAGTCTTCCAAGAGAAATGGAACCTAACATGTCTGTACGTGTAAGAATGTTCTTTAAAAGATATCTCAAAGCCTTAATTTAGCATCAAGTTCAAAAAGATTAACTTTTCTAGACAGAGATTGTCCTCATGAATTAAACTGCAAATTGAATTCTGATGAATGGAATGCAATGATGACTTCAAAAAATATTGCTGCTTTAGAACATATTTTAATGAGTCTTTTACTTCCGAAATTAATTAAATTCATCACAAAGCTCAAAGAAACTTTGGGAGTTCATCAAAGAATTATTACCCCAAACCATCACCTCCTTATATTCAGTATGAAGAACGATCTAAATTACGCTCCACTAGCTATAGTTGTCAAGCAATTTTGAGTGGAATATAGATGGTAAAACTAAATATGTAATTTTGAACACCTTGCAAGAAATGGGAATGGCCAAAATCTGATATTAAGTTTCTCCAGCTAGAATGAGCGAAGAAGTTGTTGTAAGTTTCCTATTGTCAGGGTTTACCGGACAACGAAAAAATTGGTGGGATCATTGCCTAACTCTTAAATATAAAATTCAAATTGATCTAGAGCATAAGGCTTTGGTGGAACTATCTGATGGTTACATAGTTCAACAATCAGACGTTTGTGATTTCCTAATATTAACCATAGGAATGCATTTCGTAGGAAATCAAAGAGAAGAATTAATTTCTTCCAAAGTGGATCTCACAAATATTAGATGTCCAACTTTACGAGACCACCGATGTTACAAAGACATATTCCTCTTATGTCTTGAGAAAAGAAGATTGTATTGCATCTTTTTGGAAGGAAAGATCTATTACAAGACTTACTAAACTCCTTGCGAAAAGGATTATTAAATAGCTTAAAGGTGAGACTGGCTTAGAAGAAATTCCTTTCAATGAAATAACATCCGGACAATTATTCTCCTTCATAAGAAAAGAAGGTTAATCTCTTTGTTCAGAATTGAAAATTCAAGCCAAATATGGGTCAGAGAGATCTCAAACAAAGATAAGAATTAGGATCATTTTGTGAAGCCTTTGGTATGTAAAGACTTAACCTTCCTTTTACAAGACATAAACAAAAAAGAAGGAGTTCATTTTTTTACAAAAGGCATAAGAGATATGCAAATACCACTACTCAGCAATCCCCAAAAAACAACCCCTAAAGTTTCACAAAAAGAAAATGGGATAAAGAAATACTACTAATATTTGCTACATGTGTGGCAAACACGGTCACAAAACAAATCGATGTGGTCTAAAGAGTAAAACTTATGAACTTTTTGGTAGTGATGAGGAACTAAAGAATATGCTTTTAGCATTACTGCTTCAAGACGAATAACCCTTCTCTTCTTTTGAAGAAGAATAATATCTTCTTCAAATTAATGCAAATTCTTCAGAAGAATTGTATGAAGAAGAAATTTTAGGTGTTTGTTTTACTAACAAAAATCAACGTTCAATTTTTTTTTTGGCTAAGTAATTAAGAATATATTGCAACTTAACAAGATTTACAACCAAAACCTTATCTAGGGAGGAACAAACCAACTAGGTTGGACCCCTCCACCCTAGACAAGAGTAAAAAGCTACACAAAGTAGCCAACGAAAGAATTATATATAATACCTCTATACTACATAGTATAGAACCAAGTCATGTCTCTTTGTGAACTCTCTTTAGAAAGCACCAGAGAAATTCTTCTTCTAACAATATCTATAGTCCACTTTACCATATACTGAACTATATGCACCTTCAAATTCCATTTAGTATCATTTCTAGCATGCCATATCCCATACATAGTACCTGCTATGGCTGCATTATAAGCCGTACATGGAAATTTTAATTATCTTCTGTTATCAATCCATCTAACCAGTTTTCTTAGATCTTCTGCTGCGATGTCCAAATTCATCCAAAGTTTAATCTGAGTAAGTATCAGCTTACTATACTGACATTGGAACAAGATGTGTTCTTGTGTTTCTGGAACCATTCCACATAACAAGTAGGTTGTACAAACATTACTATCATATACTGCTATTTTGTTAGCAGCATGCAATCTTCCCCTCATAGCAAGCCCATTAATGAACTTGAACTTTAGCACACTATGTCTACTACAAAAATAACTATCACAGAAGACATACCCCTTTGCTAAGTAAGTTTCTGCAGAACATCCTGGATACAGTACTTAGGCATTCTTTCAAATTCTTGTTTAGTGTAAACCCGCCTCACACGATCGTGTACAGCCATAACATTGTGAACAACGTGCCTCCTGTGTACAAATGCACCCTGAGTATCTTCAATGATATAGGGTAACACCAGTCTTAGTCTATTACAAATCATCTTTGTAATACATTTATAAAGGGTATTGCAACAAGAGATAGGCCTAAATTCACCAACATTTTTAAGAGAAGTTGTTTTTGGGATAAGCGTAATAAGAGTGGTGTTTAGAACTTTTAACATTCTTTCATGTTGAAAAAGTTTAACAAATCTGTTGTGATCTCATCTCCGATCAATGTTCTTTTTACTAAATATGATACAGAATTTCTTTTTGATTTAGTAGATAAGATCTCTAATCCTGATGTCAGAAGAGATTGTTTGTCACAATTAAGAGACTTGATTATCAAAGAAAATGAGTTAACCAAAATCAATGAACTATTTAATATCTCTAAGCTTTTTTATAAGCATCAAACTCCAATTATTTTCAAACAAATCACCGTTAGAGACCTCCAATCTGAGTCAACGGGATTAAATCTCAAATTCATGACCTTCAAAAGGAAGTTATTTCTTTGAATTAAGATAAAGGATTTAGAGCTTGAAGCAAAACTCTCACTCCTAAATTCAACATCATTAGCCTCTACGTTCCATGAACCTCTTCCAATACATGGAGTCCAAGTAATTTCAAAAGACAAGCTTCCTCATGAACAAATTTCTCAAATTAGTGATCAAATTCATTTTCATAAATGTTATTTCGTAATTAATATAGTAATAGATGAATTTTCAGTTAACACCATTGCACTTGTAAATAGCGATGCAAACCAAAATTGCATAAATGAAGGATTAATTCCTTCTAAATTTTATGAAATGATAGAGAAACTATTATATGCTAAATAATATTCTGCTTTAAAAATAAAATATAAGCATTCAAAGGCATATATTTGTAATGATGGATTTTGTTTTCCAAAAACTTTCATTTTAGCCAAAGATATAAGTCAAGAAATAATTTTTGGCACCCCTTTTTTACTCAAACTTGCTCATTTTTATGTTGATAAGCAAGGAGTTCATACTAAAATTATGGGACATCAGGTTTCTTTCAAATTCTTATCATCTATACAGCAAAATGATGATTCTCTATTGCGATCCTCTTCCATTTATCAACCAATAAATCTTTTAGAAAATAAATGAGCTCATATAAATTCATTGCTAATGAAATTCTTATATAAAAATTGAGGAAAATTTTGTCTGAACTAAACTAAACTAAAATGAATTTGTCTGAACTAATCTAAACTGAACTGAATTGAGTATTATTAATATTACAAATAGAATAATATTTGTAGCATCATTGATAATGATAATAATTAATAATATTAATGATAACAATAATTATAATATATTAATACTAATACTATTTTTTGAGAGGATATTAATATTAATACTAATAATATGGTTGTTGAGTAATATTAATATTAATAATAATAATAATAATAATAATAATAATAATAATAATAATAATAATAATAATAATAATAATAATAATAATAATAATAATAATAATAATAATAATAATAATAACAATGATCGTGATAATAATAATAGTAATAATAACGATTTTTTGATGGGAATAATCCCACCTTTGAGTATTCATCCGAAAATAGTCCACCTTTCATAAATTTTGGAATAATCCCACCTTTATGAGACATTTGTTAAAAAACGAGCCTTTTTAATAGTTATCGGTTCAAAAGGTGATGACCTACACTTTATTTTTATTTTTTAAAAAAAAAAATCTCCCACCCCCACTCACAGGGTACCCCGACGTCACCCCCACTCACAATAAACCCCCACCCACCCCCCTTGCAGGCAGGCAGCCACTGCCCACCCTAATAATCTTCGTCTTCGGCAATCCCCTTCTCCCATTTCCCAGTCACCCCCTCCCTTGCCTCTCCCCTCTTATCCCCTTCCCCGAACGAATTTGTTTTTTGAATTTCTAGAGTAGGGAGCTAGAAAGAGGAAGAACAGAGAAAGAGGAGAAGAAGAAGGGGTAAGGATATGTCGTGGAAGCACGCGAGCGGGGGGTTCGCTGGGAAAGCGGGGGGGGGGGGGAAGGGGGTTCGCAGGGCAGGGGGTTATCAAGAGGAGGGGGTTTGCGGGGTTTTATAAGGGAGGGGGTTTGTGGTTGAAGGGGTTTTGCGAGGGGAGGAGGGTTTGCGGTGAATGGGGTGGGGACCTGGTGGGGGTGGGGGTTGCAAGGGTGGGGTAGTGGGGCTGCATGGTGGGGGGCTGGAGTTTGCTGTGGGGATAGGGATGGGAACTGCAGGGGTGGGGTGGCTAGGTGGTGGTAGTTGTGGAGGAGAAGAAGTAGAGGATGGAGAAAAGAGAAAACTTACATTTGTAGGTTACCAACTTGTAATGGTCAATTTTGAACAGACACATCCTAAAGGTAGGATTATTCAAAAATTTAGGATAGGTGGGGCTGCTTTGGGAGTATCGCTTAAATGTGGGATTATTCCCATCAAAAAATCTTAATAATAATAACAATAACAATAACAATAATAATAATAATAATAATAATAATAATAATAATAATAAAATAATAATAATAATTTTAATAATAATAATAATAATAATAATAATAATAATAATAATAATAATAATAATAATAATAAGTTGTAGTCGGAACTGAACTTGACTAAATAGAAATGAATTTGCTTGAACAGATCTGAACTAAAATGAATTGTTCTAAACTGAATTGGATTGAGCTGAACTTAATTGAACTGAAATAAATTTTCATTTATTTAATCCAAAGAAACGAATTGAAATTGTAAAAACTTATATTATATGGTTATATTATATGGTTAACTCTCAAATTGCTGAAAACGAATTGACGGGATCATTATTTATCACGCTACACATCTACCATTTGTCAACAAAAGAAAACATATCAACCCTAGACCCTACATCCATATATATGATACATTGATTAAATAATAATACTGCTATATTGTAAGTACATTATTGGAAACGAACAAGAATGTGTGAAAGTTAGCTCGCTCTTATTAAATGTACTGCTGATTTGGTTTGATCATCAAATTTCGCGTATAGAGTAGCAACATTAAATACAAACAGTTTCACACTCCTTTTGGCTCTTACCACTAAACTTACTGTACTACTACAGTACTTTATATCCTAAGGCATGTACATCTTATTGCCACACTTGCAACGCCAAGCTTCGGGGTAATACTCCAACGGCACGCTCACCCCAGGTTGAATCGGCACATGCACTGCCTTACAGGGCGTGCAACTCCCGCATTTTGAATTACATCTCGGTGGCCACGATCCTGGCCCAATGAGCACCCTCCTCCGCGGTACCTCCATGGCGTTCGATGGCGTACGCATGTTGAGTTGTTGGTTTGGAAATCTTGTTGTGATTACAGTGACCGAGAAAACAACAATAATTAGAGTCGCAATAGCGGCCGGCCACCGCCACTGCTGCGTCATATGTGATAGTGAAATTGAGAGGGTATGTTTTGGTGTAATTTGAAAAGTGGAGAATAAGGGGATGTGAGCATGAGGGGAATGAAGAAGTGGAAATATTGAAATTTGGGGCCTGGGGGCCTGGGGGGGATGCAGTTATTATTGTGATATGGATTGTGAGTCCAAGTCAAAGACTAAGAGTCTAAGACAGTGGTTTTTGTTAAGAGAGGGGACCCTGGCATTTGTTGTTTTCTTCTACTTGTAGTTTTTCGAGCAAAGAAAAAAGATGTTGGGAGAGTTGGGGACCCGCTGTCTGATCATGCTGAATGCATAACACGACTGGATTATTGGTATTTATTATGAAACTACCACCCTCGTTCTAGATATTTAAATTGAAAAACAGAAAATGGAAGTTTGACAAACCTTGCCAACTTTTAAAAGGTAGGAACTGCTTGTCGAGGGATGAAATATTCAGAGGAAGTCTCAATAGCTTTATTTTTCTTTTTCTTTTTTTATGGTGGAGCAAATAATTTCCAAGAAGCAAAATTACATCCTATTGCCTGAAATTTAGAGTTTCCTTAGGGGTATGTCTCTTGGGTTACTGATCTTAACAAGGCTTTAATAATGTGCAAGAAAATTTGAAGTGTTATATTACTCAAAAGTAGTACTTAAAAAGAATAAATAAAGGGAAATAACGAAATATATGAGCAACAATTTTTATTGAATTAGAATCAAAGACATACGTGCAAACAAAGATAAGTTCAGGCTTATTATTACAAGCAGTCATGATGAAATACAATAATACCTACATCACGAGCTTAACAATTGGAAGAAGGTAGTCTTTGTGAGTTTTTAAGGGAAAGAAAGGAATTAGGCAAGGGGATCTTTTATTTGCTCTTTGTGGTGGCTATGGAGTAACTTTCATGAATTGTGAAGAAAATGAGTTGAATGGAAGGCTACTTCTTTCATTACAAATGTTCACGGGTTAGTTACTTAGTTTAACTAACCTAGTCTTTGAAATGATGAAAAACAGTCGAGCTCTTCCAACAAACAACTAGGTTCGTTAATGTCCTCTATTGTTCCTCTGTGTAGTAACTAGGTGTAAAACCCCCAAAATCTATACACGTCTACAGCTACGTCACATCGACTTTGGGAGTATTACCTGCCGCGATGGAACGCAAGGCATAAATAGAAAAACGGTAACTCAAATCATTGTCTCAAAAACTAAAATGTAGCGGAATTAGAAATATAAATACAACTCGGGAATCATAGATGACCCCTTTTATTCAAACCTCAAACCATTTAAGAACGTTCTATAAAATCCAGTAATACTTAATCCAAAATGCTTAACTTCAAAACTAAAGACTAGCCCGCGTATGCTTGATATCATGCAGCAGCACCAGCACACCTAGTCTGCTCCCCATTGAAGCGTCAATGGTTCATCATAGGTCAACAAACACATAATAACACACAGAATCAGCTATGCTGAGTACGTAGTGAATCATTCAAATATATATGAACATAAATGATGCACACATGAACAATCTGATATATGATACTACATTATGTCACATCCTATAGTCTTTCTTTATTTGGCATCAAACGGACACCGTCATCTTACTAGAATCATACGGGCTACTGAATCCTTAATAGACAACTTGGTCTATTAGATGAAATGCAAATACGGTTTTGTTCCGTCTCACACCCATCACCTTAGTATGCATACCCCCACGATCGAACGGAACCTTCCGCCTACTTGAGTTATCAAAATATAAGGACACTACTGTCGTCACAGTAGGCCTGCGTAGGAGTGTAGGACAAGTCCCACACTCCCCCCATTGTTCCTTACTTGTAGGGAGTCCAGCTACAAGTTATTGCCATAATCTTCTTTTACTACTATCTATTATTTTCATAACCTCAAAGAGTCATTTACATGCTCTCTTAATTACAATGCTCAAATCTTATCTCTTGTAACACTCTCGTTACACTATGGATCAGATTTAATTATAATGCTTATGTTACACTACGATAGAACTTCGCATCTCAATGCAACATATTGATTTCACGTTACAAACGTCTAACCAAACAATCACAACCAAATGTTCCCTATCATGCTACTAGGTTCCAATAAAATGAACTGCAACCTAATCATGATACTAAAACTTGGAATTAAACTGGTACGCGTACGTACCTTGTAGCGGAGAATTTTAGTTGTCTTAAATGAACAAGCCGCTTATGAAAGTGCGACCTAAACCGTTAATAACAAGCTTTAGTGCTACGTCATTGATAACACTAACAACTACTACGTACTAAGACCATTACGATCTAATGATTCGAATTAAACGATAGCTAATACCTTATTCAAGAACTTTCGTTACTTTTCTAATTCTAGTGGATTTAACGTCTTTTAAGAGTCAAAGTTAGTGAGCAATTAAACTTAGTTAGTGTCATAGTCCACTATTTTACCAAAAAAATAATCATAATCCAACCACGTCTTATGTCCAGAAGTCCAATATTACGTCAAGAATTAGGTCTCATGTCCGAAGTTAGGTCATGTCCAAGATTAGGTTCATGTCCAAACATTAGTCATATGTCCAAAAGTTAAATGTCCCACAAATCAGGTCACAATAATAAGATAATAACTTTAACTAATAACAGTAATACACTTTTTCTACTCCACTTTTATTCCATTACAAACCTTAACCAGATTTATAACTTAAAAACAGAATAATAATTCAACTAGTTAAACGGTCTAATAAATTGATAAACAACTTTAATTACTAATTACAACTTACGTAATTACAAAAACAGTAAATATAAAAATAAATTAATAAAACTGATATAGTGTTAAGTACATAAATTATACCACTAAAACTCGCCGGCTAAAAACTCCGGCGACCGAAACACCACACCACACACGCGCACCACTTCCGCGCACAAAACCGAAACCGTCGCGCAACCATTCGAGCCTCCTAGCCTCGCTCGTCGCGCACGGACACCCACACCAGCCGCGACCCTCGTCGCTCGCACGAACAGCCTTGCACAGCCCTCGATCTGTCGCACACACACTGACACTCGCCTCGTCGTGTTAGAATCGTGGATCTCAAACGACCCTCGTCGCAACCGTCTCGCACAAGACCCTCGAACACCCTCGACAAAACTCGCACAAAACCCTCGACCCCTCGCATACCTTTCGCATAAACCCTCGAACACCCTCGAACGCCCTCGACGGAACACGCACAAAAGCTCGCACCACTCGAGACTCACGCACACTTTCTCGCACCAGCACTACACAGGCGACGAGAGGGAGAAAACCGAGAGAAGAGCAGCGAGAGATTGAGAGAGAAATCTGAGAGAGAGAGGGAGAAATCTGAGAGAGAGGGAGAGAGAGATTGAAGGTCGGCTGAGGGAGAGGGAGAGGAGAGAGAAAAAACGGCTGGGGAGAGAGAGAGAAGAGTTTAGGGTTTTTTTATTTTCCTTCTCCTTTTCCTTTTTATACTCCCCTTCAACCCTAGGTTAAGTAAAATCAGTTTAACCTTTTTAAATCTACGACATTTCCTAAACCAACTTATATTATCAATATTTTATTCCTGTTATTTTGTAAATAAACTAAAATACCTTTTTATTAACTTCTTTATATTTTCTTAATTAATACGAAATAACTCCCAAAATACGGAGTATTACAGGCTTCCCCCCCTTAAAAGAAGTTTCGTCCCGAAACTTTGAGTAGCCCGTCTTTACGACGATCTTTTGCACTTCTAAGTCCAAATTTCACAAGCGTTTTCTAACGTTCGCACAACAGATAAGCAGATAAGCAGTAATTACACATAACTAACATAATTAACATACTTTAGGGTGAAAGCGCAAAATTCTATCGCATTCTTCCCCTCTTAAAAGAAATGTTACGTCCCCGTAACTCACGTACCTCTTGAAAAGCTAGGGTACTTCAGACGCATTGCATCTTCGGCTTCCCATGTGGCTTCCTCGGTATTTGATTTCTCCAAAACACTTTGACAATTTTGACGTCCTTATTCCGCTACTCCGCACTTTGCAGTCTAGGATCTGGACAGGTTTCTCCTCATAGGACAAAGTTTCGTCTATCTCGACGTTTTTCGGTTTAAGGACATGTGACTCATCAGGTACGTATCTCTGGAGTTGGGATACGTGAAACACGTTATGAACCCTTTCTAAGTCGTTGGGCAAATCCAGGCGATAAGCAACTTAGCCTATTCTCACCAGTATCTCATAGGGTCTTATGAACTTAGGGCTTAGCTTCCCCTTTTTTCCCGAATCGCCTCACTCCTTTCATTGGGGACACCTTAAGCAATACTTTTTCCCCGACTTCGTAATTTTCATCCCTTCGCTTCTGATCCGCATAGGATTTTTGCCTATCCTGTGTAGCCTTAATCTTTTCTTGAATGACTCGCACTTGATCCACTGTCTCCTGAATCATCTCAGGTCCTAACACCATAGTCTCACTAATGTCGTTCCAACACAAAGGGCTACGACACTTTCTCCCATATAGTGCTTCAAATGGTGCCATCTTAATACTAGCATGGTAGCTGTTGTGTATGAGAATTCTATGAGGTCCAAATGGTCTCCCATGATCCTTGGTATTCTAAGGCACATGCTCGCAACATGTCCTCTAAGGTCTGAATAGTTCTTTCGGTTTGACCATCGGTAGCTGGGTGAAAGGCTGTACTCATCAATAGCTCACTACCAAATGCTTCCTGGACCTTTTTCTAGAAATTTGAAAGGAATCGAGAATCTCTAACTGATACTATACTCGTGGGTACTTCATGCAATCGAATGACATTTTTCACATAAGCCTTGGCTAAGGCTTCCATACTCTACGTATCCTTCATAGGTATAAACCTTGCTGTCTTGGTTACTTTGTCCACTATCACCCATATGGTATTATTGCCTCCCCGACTCCTAGGTAAGGCGACAACGAAGTCCATGGATATTGAATCCCATTTCCATGTCAGAATGTCTAAAGGTTGAATTTTTTCTTGAGGTCTCTTGTGTTCACTTTTGACTTTCTGGCACGTTAGGCATTTGGAAACAAACTCAGCTACTACTCTCTTCATCCCAGGCCACCAAAACATCTTCTTGAGGTCCTTATACAACTTATCTCTCTCTGGGTGGACGGAATAAGTCGTGTTATGACCCTCACTCATTATCCTCTGTTTCAGCTCTTCACACTTTTGTGGTACACACCACCTACTCTTATATCGTATGCTTCCATCCTCATGGATCACAAACCCCCCTGCTTTGCCCTCCTTGAGCTTTGCTTTGACTCGCTCAAGCTTCACATCCCAGGTTGACTCTCTCGTATCTCGTCTAGAAAGTTGGGTTCGATGGTTAGAGCACTCAGCAATCTTTCTACCTCCCCTTCATGAACAACTTCTATCTGGAGTCTAGAAAATTCCTCACAAAGTTTGTCGGCAACGACTATATTAGGCTATGGCTAGACTTGCGACTTAATGCATCAGCAACGACGTTGGCTTTACCCTCATGGTACTGGATGTCTAAGTCATAGTCCTTGATGAGCTCTAACCATCTGCGTTGCCTCATGTTAAGGTCTTTCTGGGTGAAGATGTATTTAAGGGTATTGTGATCAGTGAAGATTCGACAGGTCACGCCGTAAAGGTAGTGTCTCCAGATTTTTAGTGCAAATATTATGGCGGCCAATTCTAGGTCATGTGTTGGGTAATTGACTTCATATGGCTTCAACTGCCGGGACGCATAAGCTATGACCTTCCGTTTTGCATCGAATAAGACCCAACCCATTTTTGACGCATCACATACACATCATATCCTCATTCCCGTTAGGCAAGGTTAGGACAGGGCTGATTTAACGTCTCTTTGAGCGTTTGAAAGGCCTTCTCACTGTCTCATTCCAGGTAAACCTACAATCCTTCTTCATCAAGTTGTCATATGCTTTGCATTTTGGAGAAGTCTTTCACAAATCTCCTATAGTAACCGGCCAAACCCAAGAAACTTCTTATATCCGTGACATTCTTTGGGGTAGGCCATTCACTCATGGCTTTGATCTTTGCAGGATCTACTGATACACCCTCCTTGGAGACAAAATGACCCAAAAATTACACTCTTTCCAACCAAACTTCACGCTTCGAAAACTTCGCATAGAGTTGGTTGTCCCTGAGTGCCTGTAAAATGACTCGCAAATGACTCTCATGTTCCTCCTTATTCTTAGAATAGATCAGTATATCGTCTATGAACACCACGACGAATTTATCGAGGTAGGGTCGGAAAATTCTATTCATAAGGTCCATGAAAACTGCAGGTGCATTGGTTAACCCAAAAGGCATGACCGTAAACTCATAGTGACCATATCTGGTCCGAAAGGCAGTCTTAGGTATATCATGATCAACAATCCTCAACTGATGGTAACCAGACCTTAAGTTTATTTTGGAAAACATCCCCGCACCCTGAAGTTGGTCAAACAAGTCATCAATTCTGGGTAATGGGTACTTGTTTTTCACAGTGATATTGTTCAACTCTCGATAGTCTATACACAACCTCATACTTCCATCCTTCTTTTTCACAAACAAGACGGGTGCTCCCCATGGTGACATGCATGCTAGGTCTAATATACCCTTTGTCGAGTAGTTCCTCCAACTGGTTCTTCAACTCATTCATTTCTGCTGGAGCCATTCAATATGGGGCTTTCGAAATTGGTCCAGTCCCAGGTACTAGGTCAACGGTGAACTCTACATCTCTCCTTGGAGGAATACCAGGTATTTCTTCAGGAAAAACATCCCGGAACTCTCAGACTATGGGCACATCTTCAGGCCTAACGGATCATCCTCAACTCTTCTCACCGAACACATAAATAGGGGCGATCCCTTGTCTACATAGTTCTTAAGTTGTAAAGCATTGATCACCTTAATCCCGGGTTCTCGAGGTATTCTCCTATATGACACTCTTTTCCCGAAGGGTCCCTTAGTTCCACTTTCTGCGCATCGCAATCTATCTTAGCCATGTACTTCCCAAGCCAATCCATCCCCAAAATAATGTCTAGGTTCGATAAGTTAAACTCTATCAGATCAGAAGGAAAGAACCCTCACCTATTTTCAATGGCACTTTTAGAAATCTTTTAGAGCAGTTAACAGTCTCCCCAGATGGAATGACTATAGCCATAGAAATCGACTCAGACTCGATCAATGCTAAAGTTCTAACAGTTGCATGGGCAATAATAGACAATGATGCTCCAGAATGAAATAATAATTTAACAGGAGTGGAGTTGATAGAAAATACCCGTGACAACATCTCTACGAGCCTCTTCTTCTCTAGTCGTCATCATGTACCACTTCCCCTTGCCCTTATCTTGGGAACTGGTTGCATTGTTCCCATTAGAGATCTGATTGTTGGTGTTGGTCGCAGGCTTGGAATAGTTAGAGTTCCCATTGTAAGCACTTCCCCCATTTTCATTCCCGTTTCCGTTCCCATTCCGGGACTTGTCCCCATAATTCCCCTTCTTTTGGCCATTGGGGTTCAGCTTGTTCTTTGAATAGCACTCATATGCTCTATGTCCCATTTTCCCGCATTCTCGACATTCGACCTTGTTACCCTCACAGTCTTTACCAGGATGGTTGTTAGGGCACTTTCAACACCTATACACACGCTCAGGTCTGCGGTTATTAGTGTTGTTATTGCGGTTGTTGTTGTTGGGATTAGAGTTGTTATTGGGTCCCTTACCAAAATTCCTTTGAGGGTTTTGATGGTTTTGGTTCCCATTATGTTCTTTTTCGAACTTCTGGCGCTCGGGTTTTGGATTATCTTTGCGTTTCTCACCAAGCTTACCCCTTCCTCCCTCTTCCTGATGGCATAAAGATGAGCAGCTTTGCCAAACACGTGATCTGGAGAGGTAAATGTATCTCCCCCCAGTCTACCTTGCAGGTCAATGGTAAGTCCTAGCTCGAAACGTGAGGCTTTAGCCTCCTCAGTAGGGGCAATTTTCGGGGCAAATCTCATTAGTTCAATGAACTTCCGGTGATACTCCTCCACAGACATGGTCCCCTACTCTAGCATCATAAATTCCTGAGCTTTCTGTTTCTTAAGATATGGAGGGTAATATTTGTCTCTCAGGGCCTTTTTGAAGGTCTCCCACCCAAAACCAGGTTGACTCAGGAGGTTGTCCTTAGCTTGGGTCCACCAGAAATGAGCATCTTCATGCAGACAGTAACTGCTTAAGGGCACGGTTTTCTCATCAGGGTAGGATAGGGTGAAGAAAAGTTTGTCAAACTCCCCAACCCAGTTCTCTAATTCTTCAGGTCCCCCTTTTTCGTTCAGTACACGTGGGTTTCTACGGGCCACTTTCTCAGATAGATCCCCATCATTGTTGTGACCTTGGGCTAGGTTGGCAGTGATTTGTACCAAGTCACGTATCGATTGCTCGATATTGAGAGAGGTTTCAGAGGTGCCTCCCGATCGAACCATTCTGCGCTGAAATTAACATAATAGCTATTTCAGTGACTTACACATAATTTTTAACTCATTTAACGATTACACATTTCATATATAACCATTTATTGCGAACACTTACTAAGTCTGTACTGACTTGCACTACAATCATCTGAAATAAGATGCCACAATCAACAATAAAAGATAACACTATGTACTATTATTGAAAATGGAAATGTAATGTTTGTAAAGAAATACCATATATATAAATAACCAAGTAATGCTACTCACTAATCGGCATGCAAGCCTTATTAACACTGAAATAAACAAATGAATAACGATGACAAAAATAAAACAAAAATTCTAATCCTAAATGTATGACCAAAGGAACTAGGGACTAAGGCGGCGAGCTTCATCCTCTGATTCAGAATCCTCTATCCCCTCATCAATGTCAATCTCTTCTGCATCAGGCTCGTCGTCCTCAATGAGTATATTATCCAGTAGGGGTCCTTGTTCTTCCTCGATGGGACCCTCTTCCTCAATGGGATCCTCTTCCTAAATGGGATCCTCTTCCTCTACAGGATTTTCTTCCTCAACAGGATTTTCTTCCTCAACAGGTTCTTCCTCAACAGGGTCTTTGTTCTCAGCAGGTTCTTCTTCCTCAACAGGTATATCTTCTAGTGGGGGTGGCTCGTCATCATCATCTTCCCCATCTAATCCTGGTGCAGCGTGAACCCTGTCCAACACCACAATAAAGTTCCTATTGTTTCTCTCGTCATCCGAGACGTAGGTGATGGTCCTAAGATTTTGAAAGTCATCAGCTATTAACTCGTCCTCAAACGGTTGGTATCTTGACCTCTTTGCAACAGGTGCCGATGGTGGTTCAGGGTTAATCCTTGGGTTCTCAGAACTCCCATCTACGGTCCTAGTTCCCGAACTTTCCCCCATAGATGAAGTAGATGGGTTTTGACCTCTCGTTTCACAAATTCTCCACTCATTCTCACAATATTTGAGGTCATCAGCTAGGAAGTGTTTTTCAGAAGGAAGGTTTTGTTATCCGTAGGTATGCTTATTCCTATTGAAATTCCCCTCTGCAGTCCACATATCTCCATACCTACGATGAACGAATCTATAGGGCTCTATGTCTAGGACATATCGAAGCATAAAGTGTATCCTAGAGCACTCAGACCGTAACCACTGCTCCCCTTGCATGATTCTATAATCCATGGCATACTTCATCTTAAAAACCAAACATCCCAGTCCTCTCCTACTTGTTTCATCAAATAATCTGTACAACCTATGTCGTGAACCATTTGCGAAAATAAAAAAAAAAATAGAATAGTCTAAGCTTTTGTATATATTAGGGTTTAAAAACATATATTATAGATATACATGTTTAGGAGCTAAAATGCTCATTTTAACTTTGAAATTCACATGTAAGATCAAGATCATTTCGATCAATAAAATAATTTTATACTAAAATAAGTTTTGAGTCTAACATCAATTTAGACCTATCCTTGTACACTCTCTTAATCTAGTCACATTTGAAGATTTCAAGAATCTTTCACAATTTCAATTACACAAACAGCATATACGAGTTCAAGACACGAACGAAATTGCAATGAAATCATTCCTATGACTTAATGCACACGACATGATCTATATGCTCCTATCCCATACTACCCGTTTTGAAATCGTTTCAAAACGTCTTTGAAAATAGGAGCTTCTGGCTCTGAATCCAATTTTGTAACACCCCCAAAATCCATACACGTCTACAACTACGTCACATCGACTTCGGGAGTGTTACCGCCGCGATGGAACGCAAGGCATAAATAGAAAAACGGTAACACAAATCATTGTCTCAAAAACTAAAATGCAACGGAATTAGGAATATAAATACAACTCGGGAATCATAGATGACCCCTTTTTTTCAAACCTCAAACCATTTAAGAACGTTCTATAAAATCCAGTAATACTTAATCCAAAATGCTTAACTTCAAAACTAAAGACTAGCCCCCGTATGCTTGATATCATACAGCAGCACTAGCACACCTAGTTTGCTCCCCATTGAAGCGTCAATGGTTCATCACAAGTCAACAAACACATAATAACACACATAATCAGCTATGCTGAGTACGTAATGAACCATTGAAAATATATGAACATAAATGATACACACATGAACAATCTGATATATGATACTACGATATGTCACATCCTTTAGTCTTTCTTTATTTGGCATCGAACGGGCACCGTCATCTTACTAGAATCATACGGGCTACTGAATCCTTAATAGACAACTTGGTCTATTAGATGAAATGCAAATACGGTTTTGTTACGTCTCACACCCATCACCTTATTATGCATTCCCCCACGATCGAACGGAACCTTCCGCCTACTTGAGTTATCAAAATATAAGGACACTACTGTCGTCACAGTAGGCCTGCGTAGGAGTGTAGGACAAGTCCCACACTCCCCCCATTGTTCCTTACTTGTAGGGAGTCCAGCTACAATTTATTGCCATAATCTTCTTTTACTACTATCTATTATTTTCATAACCTCAAAGAGTCATTTACATGCTCTCTTAATTACAATGCTCAAATCTTATCTCTTGTAACACTCTCGTTACACTATGGATCAGATTTATAATGCTTATGTTACACTACGATAGAACTTCGCATCTCAATGCAACATATTGATTTCACGTTACAAACGTCTAACCAAACAATCACAACCAAATGTTCCCTATCATGCTACTAGGTTCCAATAAAATGAACTGCAACCTAATCATGATACTAAAACTTGGAATTAAACTGGTACGCGTACGTACCTTGTAGCGGAGAATTTTAGTTGTCTTAAATGAACAAGCCGCTTATGAAAGTGCGACCTAAACCGTTAATAACAAGCTTTAGTGCTACGTCATTGATAACACTAACAACTACTACGTACTAAGACCATTACGATCTAATGATTCGAATTAAACGATAGCTAATACCTTATTCAAGAACTTTCGTTACTTTTCTATTCTAGTGGATTTAACGTCTTTTAAGAGTCAAAGTTAGTGAGCAATTAAACTTAGTTAGTGTCATTAGTCCACTATTTTACCAAACTAAATAAGTCATAAGTCCAACCACGTCTTATGTCCAGAAGTCCAATATTACGTCCAAGAATTAGGTCTCATGTCCAAAAGTTAGGTCATATGTCCAAGAGTTAGGTCTCATGTCCAAAAGTAAGGTCATATGTCCAAAAGTTATATGTCCCACAAATCAGGTCACGCATAATAAGATAATAACTTTAACTAATAACAGTAATACACTTTTTCTACTCCCATCTTATTATATTACAAACCTTAACCAGATTTTTCACTTAAAAACAGAATAATAATTTAACTCGTTAAACAGTCTAATAAATTGATAAACAACTTTAATCACTAATTACTAATTACAACTTACGTAATTACGAAAACAGTAAATATAAAAATAAACTAATAAAACTGATATAGTGTTAAGTACATAAATTATACCGCTAAAACTCGCCGGCAAAAGAACTCCGGCGACCGAAACACAACACCACACACGTGCACCACTTCCGTGCATAAAATCGAAACCGTCGCGCAATCACTCGAGCCTCCTAGCCTCGCTCGTCGTGCACGGACACCCACACCAGCCACGACCCTCGTCGCTCGCACGAACAGCCTCGCACATCCCTCGATCTGTCGCACACACACCGACACTCGCCTCGTCGTGCTAGAATCGCGGATCTCGAACGACCCTCGTCGCAATCGTCTCGCACAAGACCCTCGAACACCCTCGACGGAACTCGCACAAAACCCTCGACCCTTCGCACACCTTTCGCACAAACCCTCAAACACCCTCGACGGAACTCGCACAAAAGCTCGCACCACTCGAGTCTCACGCACACTTTCTCGCACCAGCACTACACAGGCGACGAGAGGGAGAAAACCGAGAGAAGAGCAGCGAGAGATTGAGAGAGAGAGAGATTGAAGGTCGGCTGAGGGAGAGGGAGAGGAGAGAGAAAAAACGGCTAGGGAGAAAGAGAGAGAAGAGTTTAGGGTTTTCTGATTTTCCTTCTCCTTTTCCTTTTTATACTCCCCTTCAACCCTAGGTTAAGTAAAACCAGTTTAACCTTTTTAAAACTCCGACATTTCCTAAACCAACTTATATTATCAATATTTTATTCCTGTTATTTTGTAAATAAACTAAAATACTTTTTTATTAACTTCTTTATATTTTCTTAATTAATACGAAATAACTCCCAAAATATGGAGTATTACACTAAGTCTTTTCCAAGACGGGGTTTTGGTGAAGCCCTATTGATCATGAAGATTAATATATCTCCAAGTTAAGGAAAATCTCAAGTTTTGAAGTGCATGAAGATTAGGATATCGTCAAGGAAAAAGCTCAAGTTTTCAAGTACATGAAGATACTAAAAATTGTAGATCTTATTAGTCTTTGTGTAATATTATATGCATGATCAGTGGAGAAAAATATTAACTGTTCTTAATGGGGTACCTCTAAGAACCCAAATTTTCCCAACCAGCATACAAAGAATTAATGACAACAAAAGGGACTTTAGTCGAGCTAAATCGGAGAGTGTGGAGCTAAAATCCCAACTCTATTCAATTTAATCAACTATTATTACAACAATGCCCTGATACTCATACTCCATCCTAATAAAATTCTCTACAAAATCCGACAAATCCTTTGAAAATAGAACAACCCTAATTTGAGAAATAATTTACACCTAATTATAGCTGGTCTTCCAATACTTATTAGCTTCAACTTTCGAAAGATTTAACTCACGACTTCAACCTGAAACATTTAAGGAAACTGCCACCCACCAAGTGATAGGCAACAAAAATGACAAAACTAAGCAAATAAATCGACAATCTCAATGCTCTAGCAGAGCAACACCAAAAGAGAAGCAGATGCCCTAATGACTCTTGAATATATAAAATCGAAAATAAATAATTTAACTAACTTATTACAAAATCGAGCGCCCTCGCCTGGAAAATAAATACAACACTAATTATAGTTGGTCTTCCAATACTTATTAGCTTCAACCTTCGAAAGATTTAACTCATGACTTCAACCTGAAACATTTAAGGAAACTGCCACCCACCAAGTGACAGGCAACAAAAATGACAAAACTAAGCAGATAAATCTATCAGCAAAGTTGAGAACTAAACTCGTTAACAAAGTTTAACACATGCTTTGGTGGCTTTTACTTGAAAACGACACAGTAATCAACATAATCACATCTGTCACAACATGCACATCATCAACCCTTGTTAACCACCTACGTAACATATCTTTGTTCGATTGTTCCTTTCATACTATTTTATGATCCACTACACTAACGAATAAATAACATATCATATTTTCCTTTAATCGATTTCTCATCGAAAATACAAACTTGTACTTTCAAAAACTATATCAAATATAATAAGTAGAAGAATAGGTTAATTAGGAGAACTAATTACGTACCTTCCCTTCTCCCTTATGGTCGGCTACCATGAAACGCAATATGGGACTTTTCCTTTCAATTGGATGCTACAATGAATGACCTTATAGGATTATCTTAGCTAGTTTAGTTGTAGGCCCAATCAAATTGTCCTACTAATCATAATTTATTCTCGAGCAAGCAAATGTGATAACTAAGCTAACGTAATTAACTAATTATCTCCATAATACATTCCTATTAATATTTAGTAATTGCGAGAAATGTATAACCCCCTCCCTACAAGCTCCTTCTCATATCACTTTTTCTCTCTCCTCGAGGTCGACAATGGAGGATACGGTAGAGTTTGGTGGTGAAGAAGAAGTGGCGATGGTGGGCGAGCTTCGTTGGACATTAGTGAGTGAAAAGACACGACGTTATGAGTGGAGAGTGAGTAAGTTGAAGAGTATAGTGAAAATGGTAAAAAGATATGAGAGTTAGATCTTTGAAGGGATTTAAAGGGATTTAGTAGGCTACTCCTTCCAACAAGATGCACCATTCTTTTAGGGAGCTCATTTCCTTAGTTACTCCACAATTAAGCGTCCTTGGCTGGGAGTAGTCCAGGGATGGGTGACCTCCTGGGAAGTTTCTTGCGGTGCAAATGAGTGAAGAGAAAATGCGCCGGACAAACTTATGTTGGTTATTGAGGACAGTTGTTAATTGGCCCTAGATGTGCATTGGTGACAATATACTCCACCCTGAATGGGTTGAGTGTTACAAATGCTCTGATCTTACTAAACCTGCATCTGGTGGGTGGTATTTAGGTGGTGGCAGCAGTACGTGGAGGTAGGGTTTGCAATTGGTCGAAGATGAGTCGGGTGGACCTCAACCCAGCCCATCACCCGTGAACCAAATCCCCTTCCCACCATCCATCACCCGCTAAAAGTGTCATCCATATCCACCCCATCTATCAATTGTTGATGAAGCGGGTGGGGCGGGTGGGAATGGATTACACTAGAAAGAGTTGTTTGTTTACGTAATAACTTTTAAAAAATAATGAAAATTTAGCCATCGATTAACAGCAAAACGATTAAATATAAATTGTCTATTCTTAACACATGGTAAAATTATATTTCAAACATAGTATATATAGTAATATATTTTATAAAAATATATATAAGTATATATAAGTATCTATTAGTATGTTATATATATATATATAATATATATTATATATATATATATATATATATATATATATATATATATTGGGCATGTGATGGATCAAAATAATCTAACCCATCTCCAACCAGCCTTGCCTCCCGTCCGTCATCTGCCTCATTGCAGGATTTCACTAATATGCGGTGGGTGGATGGATAATCCATTCACCAATAGATAATTGCCATCTCTAGGTGGAGGTGACATCAAGAGGAATGATTTGACGGAGAATGAAAGCAGCGGTGGAGGTGAGGGATGAGAGAGGCAGTGAAAAAAGGAGGAAAGAGAAAGTGTGGAGGAGAGAAGATAGAAACTAAGTTTGTAATTAACAATAAAAATTAGAAAATAAAATCAATTAAAATATAACTTATGTCAACTGAAACTGCTAAACAAGTTACAAACCCTAAGTATATGACTTATCTCTTTTATTCGCATTTGTCATAAATATAGTCCCCCTCACCTTCAACAGTGTTAATCTATGAAATTTTTCTTGGATGATATAGATCCAAGTATAAAAAAAATGGAAAAATTGATCAAACCAGTTCCAACTATAGGTCATCCCTTTTTTAATAATCCCAATTATAAGTGATTTCATAAAACTCCAACTATTAGAGGTGTTTTTCAAAAATACTCCAAAGTGTTTTGTAACCGACTGAAGTTCCTCCACCACCTTAGTGTCGTTCTATTGCCAAATTTCAAAAATACTAAGATAAAACACCTTTTTTGTCCACGAAAATTTCGCACTCTCAATATCTTAGTAGCTTCATTCTAAAATTTACATTCCATGACAAAGTTACAAATTAAAACTCTAGGTTTTTTTATTATATTTGGATAAATTTCTTTACAAATCATTTTATCTTAGTTGTTTGACCGGTATTGCAGTACTGTAAAACAAAGTCAAGATTTTTGTTGGAAAAAATTTTCAATTTCTGTTGCTTCTCTTTTTGTTTGAATTCATTATTGTTTACCTGTTTTTCAAATTTTCTATCAGTTTTCCTCCACGCTGAAATTTTTTGTTCAGGAGTTCCAAAATCAGTGAGATAACTTCAGAACATAAGCTTTACCTCATGATTGTTTGGTGGAGTAAAACTGTAAAAGAGAATACAATGAATAGTAAGATAACTCCAGAATAGTGAGCTTCATCTCATGATTTTTTGGTGAAATAGAATTGTGGAAGAAAATACATTGTTTTCCATTCAATCAAAATTAGGAAAGAAGAGAAAAGAACCAAATCTGGAAAGATTGAACTTAAAATTGGGTACCTCAAAATATATTGAGACATAGAGATTATAAGAAAAAAATGGAGGTGCTCCATAGGAGATTTACCTTTTTTTACAATTGAAAAAAATAAGATTATCAAAATATAATAAGCACTAATCAAAATTTACCACGTGGCTCAGTTATCTATCAAATCATTTTTTACATCATTAATTTATTTTTGGATTATCAACACCAATAGTTGGATTTATTCTGAAATAACTCGTAGTTTGGATCATTATAAGCCAACGTATTATCTTTTTTTTTTACAGGATCTACTAGCTTTTGATGCATGAATGCGTGCGACGACATTTCCCCCTAAATCAAACCACTACTCCCCCAATTACCATTCCCGTATTTCTAAATTTTACGCAATATTTTTTCTCTCTCTATTCAATTGAACATCATCTTCATCAATTTCTCCCAATTCAAACATACACTCAATTTTTTCTCTCTCTATTCATTTGAGACTATCGATTACTAGCTGACGATTATCTCAAGCAAGTTACAGAGTTGGCGTTGGCGGTCATGGAATTGGCTTTCGCTTAGCCCGTCATGGATCGTCGAGCTTGCTTGTGGTCATGGCCCAAGCTCTGCAGTTTATCTTGAAATTAGATTATGGGCACAATTTTTTAATTTTAATATATGGGTTTAAGTACTTTTTTTTATTTTTCCCTAAATTCGAGTTTTCATATTATTTCTCAATTTTTTTTTAATATTTGGGCATGAATATTAAAGTTATATTAATGAATTTTTTTATTTATTTTAATATAGGGTTTAAGTTTTTTTTTTTTTCTCAAATTGTTTTTAATATATGGGCACAAAAACAATTAGAGTTCTAATATTTTGTCTCAAATTCTTTTTATATCCAGGGCACGAATATTGAAGTCATTTTTGAAATTTTTTTATTTATTTCCGACCATTTATGATGTAATTTCAATTTGAATTTTGAACTATCTTCGAATTAAATTTTAAATAAACAGTAATTTAAGTTAAATTTTTTTTGGAAAAAATATAATACAACACATATTCGTAAGAGCTAGTGTAATTTGAGTTTAATTTTACTTGAACAGAGTACATATTTTTAAGATTTAGTGAACATAGAATAGCACACATAATTTTATTTTCAATAACGAATTGCGTACTTGATTAACGGTAAAGAATCGGCAAATCTCATAATTCCGTATTTGAGAATATCGTGAAGCTCCAATATATTAATAGAACTGGTTTTTTTTTTTTGTTTGGAGTTTGTGTTTGTAATTGAGTTTGTGTTATGGAAAAATTGATTTGAAAGGACGTTATGCCGTGTAATTTTTTTTGTTATTGTATGTAGTATTAACATTTGGTAAGTTCTTGATTATGAATCTTTTTTATCGAATCTTTTTTATTGGCAGGTTTATATGATTGAATCTTATATGAGTTGATTAGGTTTAAATTTGATTTGATTGATATTTTTATTTTGGCAAGTTATGCTGGGGTTGATTAGGTGGCCAGAGGGGCATTTAAGTAAATTCCAAGGGGGACACCATTGCTTCCCCCTTGGCTTATATAATAGAGATTATTAAAATTGTACAAATTAATTATTTCCTAAAACGTCAGGGATTATTCTTACATCTCCCTTGAAAAAAAGGACTGCTCTCTCTATCTGCTCCATAGAAAAACCCTACCGGAGATGGTGTACTCTCCGCCACGGTGGTGAACTCCTTGGCTATAGCTGAGGAGGTTACTGAATTTTGCTCAAAACTCCGAATAGATGAAGAAGAAGATTCAGTTTTTGACCTTGAAACTTTAAACCTTAATCCTGATATTTTGAACCTTTCTTTACTTCTCTTGGAAAGACTTCTAATTGATTGATCATACATTATCGATGCCTTTAAGCGCATGATTACGAGGATGTGGGCCCTAGTTCATGGTCTATTGATTAGAGTGCTTAGCCCGAACCTTTATGCCTTCCAATCCATCCATTGGAAAGATAAGGCGAAGGTGATTGAGGGGCTCCCATGATGCTTCGACAGCATGCTCATTGTTCTCAAATAAGTCGATGGTGATGAACAACCGGACAAGGTAAGACTTATTCATTCCCCCTTTTGGATCCACATTAAAAACCTGTCTTTTAACCATAGATCTGATGATGTACTTCTTGCATTAATTGGGAACATGGGAGAAATAATAGAAATTTATTGGAGATTAGCAGATACAAGAGAGTAAAAGTGATTTTAGATGTAACAAAACCCTTGCGTAGGTATCGGAAGATGAAAGACAAAATGGGACGTGAATTGCTGATTGACTTTGCCTATGAAAGACTTCCATTATTCTGCTTTGCGTGTGGTATTATTGGCCATTCAAATAGAGATTGTCATGGAGTTTCGGAGGAGCAGTGTAAAGAAAATTTGGGATGCAGTGTATCCCTTAAGGCTACCCCTTGAAAAGGTCGATCAAAGGAGATAGAAGAAGAACATAAAATTCGAACTTGTAAAAAGGTTTTTTATGTCCCGGATGATTCTTTGAATGCTTTGAGAACACAAGGACAATGAATATTGATGTTAGCTCCCACTTTTCCAACATCCTTTGTGTTGGGAAAGTGAACGATAATAATGACTTAGTGAGTCAACCTGCTCTAAAATTCTCCATCTACTCTCTTTCTTTAAAAATTTCCCTCGTGCCAGACAAATACTACCCCATGCTTTGCTACCATGACCTGCCACATTTCACCTTCTACCACCCACCTTTCCTTCTATGGACCACAAAATATTGACCTATCCACCCTTCCTAAAACACAACCCCACATCATCGCACAAAATGAACGCCCTACCTCCTAGTTTATACCACCGGCCAACCCCCCTTCTACCTCAAAATACTGAACAATCCATCTCCCCTAAAGCACAACCTCACCATTTCCCACCCCCTCGCCCTCACATGTTTGAGCATCTCATGCTACAACCAGAACTAAAGAATGACTTGTTTATTTTTTCAAGTCTGACGGGAGGTGAAGGAGTCAAATAATGTACTTGGAAAAGACTTACTCGAGGTAGTATGGAGAATAAGGGGAGCCCTCAAAATATGGAAAAGGAATATTGTGACATTCTACTAAGCATACCCAAGACTGTGTTGGTAATATGGATTCAAAAGTGATGGAGGGTGCTATGAAATGATTGAAGCTAAGCACAACTAAGGAACTTGAGTCCGTCATTTTGGCGGAGGTTGGTGATGGCCAACCCCGCCAAGCATCACGAGTTCTCTATATTGGAAATGTCGAGGGATGGGTAACCCTTGGTCCGTTCGCCAACTTTGACGTTGGATTGTGAATTATGGCCCAGATATAGTGTTTTTGTCGGAAGCTATAATTAACAAGGTTGAAGCTGAGAACCTGAAATGGAAGCTTGGTAATAGTAATACTTTTGGAGTTTCTAGTAGGAGCAGTGCAGGTGG
This sequence comes from Beta vulgaris subsp. vulgaris, assembly GCF_026745355.1. Lineage (NCBI taxonomy): Eukaryota > Viridiplantae > Streptophyta > Magnoliopsida > Caryophyllales > Amaranthaceae > Beta > Beta vulgaris. The sequence goes on from NC_079204.1 coordinate 30,778,293, forward strand.
TTTGTGTATTTTTTTTGGAATGAGAATATTAACTTCTCACTGATTTCCTTTTCTAGAAATCACATTTGTGGAGATATTGAGGATAGAGAGCAATCATGGTGCTTTGTTGGTATGTGTGGGTGGGCATAGGAAGAATACAAAAATTAAGCTTGGAGGCTCAATAGACAGTTATGTGAGAATACTTCTCTTCCAATCATCCTAAGGGGGATTTTAATGAAATTTTGAGTTATGACGAGAAAGAAGGTGGCTCAGATCGAGTTCAACGTGAAAAGAAGGGGGTTTTGGGATGTTATAGAGGATTTTCCCTTTCGTGAACTCGGTTATATTGGGGCTTAATAGACTTGGGAACGTGGGTGTTATTTCACTATTTTGATAATGACATATAATTAAAGTTTACATGTTTTTAGTTTATTGATTCGGTTTTTAGTTTTATGTTAGAAGTAATTTGTATATGTCTTAGATCTATTTCTCCAGTTTATTTTGTTATGTTTATTTTATTATTCTAGTTTTAATTAGTTTAATTATCTTCAGATATCACAAATAACATGTTAAATAACTTATGAAGATTTGATTAGGTGTTTAATCAAGATTAAGTTGTTTATAACTTATTTGTGGTATCCGATTAATATTATGGATGTAACAAATGAAAATATTAAGATTCCATAATATTATTTTTAGTTAGTGTATGTGCAGCATCTATTGTTACCTACAATCTAGGAGCCGCAAAACACTAACCTAAGGAGGCGTTTACAAAAAGAACGTTGAGGTAGTTCCTATAATTTAGTAACCGCAACAACCTAACTATTTGTGAGGCGTGTAAACATGGAGAAGTGGCTGAGATCGTGGAAGCCAAGCTGAACAAACTGCCAACGGTAAAAAATGCAACGGACAGATTATGGAGAAGTAGCTGAAGCTACGTGTGATCATGGAGAAGTTTTGGAGAAAATCGTGGAGAAGTGCTTGGGAAATTAGGTCTCTACAAATAACATTTGTAATGGATCTTTAGTAATACTTTCAAATTTTACTGTAATATTCTTAGAGAAAGTACATTCGGTTTTCTTCTTCTTAGAAATTGATGTATTATAGATTGGGTTGAGTGAATCTAAATCTGTAATCATTTGAGAGAAAAGAGAAAGAGAAAGAGAAGAGAGAAAGAGAAAAGACTTGAGTGAAGTCAAGGGAGAAGTCAACTGTTCAGGGGAACAGCTGAAGGAACCAGTTCCTAGAGGAACAGAGTTGGTCCAGTTTAGGTTGTACAAAAGAGAGTCTTTTGGCCTAAAAGTTATTAAAGAGAATTGAGTCAAAACCCTCGTGGTCAAGGTTTTTCTTCCTATTGGGCCTAGGAATTTTCCTTGTAAAAATCCGTGTTCCTAGTTCTTTCTATTCATGCAATTATTTCTTCTTACTTAATCATTCTTTTATTTCCGCAAAAAGTTTGAAAATCTCTCCAACTAATTCACCCCCCCTCTTGTAGTTGCTTAAGTGTTCGTCCAAGACTAACAATTGGTATCAGAGCCTAGTTCCTCCAAAATCAGTTAACACTGAGGAGCTAGTTCCTGGAAATGATGAACACATCAGGAGAAAGATTGGAAGAAGGTTACTCAACTCAGCGTCCACCCATGTTTAATGGCAAGTATTATCCATACTGGAAGAATCGTATGGAAATTTTATTAAGGCTGAAAATTATCAAGTTTGGAGAGTAATAGAGATTGGTGACATCGAAGTCACAGAGAAAAATGAAAAAGGTGAAGACATCCCAAGCCTCTCTCAAATTTGATAAAGATGACTTCGAAAGATGGAGATGAACACTTGGCCAAAAAATTCTTCACTATGGTCTTGGTCCCCATGAACACAATCAAATCATGGGATGCAAATCAACCAAGCAAATGTGGGAACTTCTTCAAGTTACTCACCAAGGAACAAATGAAGTCAAGCGATCAAAATTGACATGCTCATGCACAAATATGAGCTATTTCAAATGAAGCCTAAGGAGTCTGTTCAAGAGATGCTCACAAGATTCTCCAACATCATAAATGAACTTGAATCTCTAGGAAAGATCATCACTCCCGAGGAACAAGTACGAAAGTTCTACGAAGTCTTCCTCAGGATGAAAAATGGATGGCAAAGGTCACTGCCTTGCTTGAAACTAAAGATTTCACCACATTCAATATCGAGCAACTTTCCGGTTCCTTGTTAACTCATGAATTCCATCTAGTAACTCATGAAGTTGACTCTAATAGACCTAAGGCCTTGGCTCTCAAGTCCGATGATCTGGAGGATTCAGAAACTGATGATGAAGAGCAGCACTGATCGTGAAAAGATTCAAAAAGTTCTTCAACAAGAACTACAAAGGGAAGAAATGAAAAAGCCAGGAAAGCTTAAGCTGTCACAAGTGTGGAAGTCCGGATCACTTCATAAAGGAATGCCTCTCTGGGAAAATGAAAAAGCAAAGGAAAGTACAAGGAGAAGGGAAAGGAACAACAAAAACCTTTCTCAAAAGTTGATATGAGAAGGGCCATGGTAGCTGCATGGGGAGAATCCGATTCAGACGAGGAGCAGGAACAACCAGAAGAGGAGACAGCTCACTTATGTCTCATGGCAAAAACAGACGAAGAAGAAGACTTGCCAAACAACAAGGTACGCATAAATGTTATTGAAGAAAGAGTTAAAAGAACTTTCAAAGAATCAATTAATAAAACTACTTTTGGAAACCTTAGATGACTACAAGGCATTTGTTAGAGAAGAAAATTTAGAAAAAGCCTTAGAAGTCACCAAAGGCATTCAAATTGGTTTAAAACAGTAATGCAAACATTGAGGAAAGATTCTTTGAAGTTTTGATGAAAACCGACGTATTCGAGAAGCTTTTGAAAATGCTAAAAATGAAAATATTTCTTGAATATGGAAATGGCTGAATTGAAACTATTCGTTCCTGAAGGAACCAGTTCCTCTATAAATACCAGATCCGAGTTCGAAAAGTTAAAATTCGAACATGAAAAAGTTTTGAGTAAATATCTGGTACTTAAAGAGAAAATGGAATCTTCAAGAACGACTCTTCCTGATCCAGTATGCTGGATACAAAAATATAAAATGAAGGAAGAAGTGGGCTAGGTTTCAATCACAAGAAGAAAAACAAAATAAAAAATATGTTGATCTTCCAAGCAGCCGAATATGCTCTTACTGTGGGAACAGTGGACACTTAGTGTCTGACTGTTCCTCCAGAGAAGAACATATTGAAATGAACACCCACTTAGTTAAACAAGTTTGGAAAGTCAAGAGAAATACAAGCCCGACAGAGGAACCCAAGTCAAACTGGGTTCCTACCACTGACTGATTGCTTTGATGCAGGCTAAAGTGAGGGGGAACAACCTGTGGTACCTCGATAGGTTGTTCTAAACACATGACAGGAGATAAAAAGAAATTTCTCTCGCTTTCAGCCTATGATGGAGGAACTGTGACCTTGGAGACAATCTTACCGGTAACATAGTTGCAATGGAAGGTAGGAAAGTCTAAGTCACATTCCATAGACAATGTATTTTTGGTCGAGGGTTTAAAACATAATCTGCTTAGTATTTCTCAATTTTGCGACAAAGGGAACATGTAAATTTTATGATAACATTGTATGTAAGTAATGCAGGAACAGGTACCAAAATTCTAGAAGGAACAAGGAAAGGGAACACCTATGTTTTGGATCTCAACCTTGTTCCTAGGAACAATCTAATGTGTTTAAGTGCCGTCGATAATGAACCACATCTTTGGCATAGAATGAAGATGTGGTCACGCAAGTATGACATTACTCCAGAAGCTAAGTGGTAAGGACTTGGTGTTGGATTACCAACTATCAAAGTCTAAACCATGAAGTTTGTGGACCTGTGCAAAAGGTAAACAAGTTAGATCCTCGTTCAAATCTAAGAAAATGGTAAGCACACAAAGTCCTCTTGAATTGATTCATATGGACTTGTGTGGCCCTGTTCGAATCCAAAGTCGATCTGGTAAGAGATATATGCTTGTAATAGTTGATGACTTTTCAAGATACACTTGGGTTATTTTTCTCATAGCAAAGATGAGACATTTGATGAATTTGTTAACTTTGCTAAAAGAACTCAAAGAATAAGTGGTTTTAAAATTAAGCACTTGCGTTCTGATCATGGTAAGGAGTTTGAAAACTCAAAATTTGATGAGTTTTGCAATGAAGGTCTTGATCACAACTTCTCAGCTCCTAGAACCCACAACAAAATGGCGTGGTAGAACGGAAGAATCGCACTTTGGAGGACATGGCAAGAACATGAAATAGCAAGCAATCTTCCGAAAATTTCTGGGCTGAAGCAGTGAATACGGCATGCTACATAATCAATAGAGTCATGCTAAGACCTATTGTCTTGAAGACCCCTTATGAGCTACTTAAAGGAAGAAAACCCAATATCTCATACTTTAGAATCTTTGGCTGTAAATGCTTTGTACATAACAATGGTAAAGACAATTTAGGAAAGTTTGATGCTAGAAGCGATGAGGCTGTTTTTATTGGATATGCTTTAAGTAGTAAGGCATATAGAGTTTACAACAAACGAACAATGTGTGTTGAGGAAAGTATCCATGTTATTTTCGATGAAACTAACTCTCTGCAGGAACCAAGTCATGAAAATGACTTTGAAATAGGACTGACTCGTATTGAGGAGTCAGTAAACATTGATGAGGAACTAACACCTGCAGGTAACCGACAAAAAGCATATTCTGAAGAAGAGATATGTTCCTGATCCTGTTATACAGGAGGAACAGCACCAGAAATTCATCAGTAGACGAGACAAATGAAGCTCCTCAACTGGAGGAGCAGAGACAAGAAGATTTGAACCAAGACCTTGGAAACACTTAAAATCCCATCCATTGGATTTAATAGTAAGTGATATTGAAAAGGGAACTCAAACGAGATCCCAACTGAAAAAATTTTGTGCTTTCCATGCCTTTTTGTCTATGACAGAACCACGAGATCACAATGATGCCCTACTGGAGTCTGACTGGATAAACGCCATGCAAGAGGAACTGAATGAGTTCCAGAGGAACAAGGTCTGGCACCTTGAGACCAAGCCAAAAACCAAAAGGTATTGGACTAAAATGGGTCTTCAGGAACAAGCTAGACGAGCATGGAACAGTCATAAGAAACAAAGCCAGATCGTAGCCAAAGGGTACATCAACAAGAAGGTATTGATTTGATGAAACCTTTGCTCCTGTAGCTAGAATAGAAGCAATAAGAATTTTGATTGCCTTTGCATCATTCATGGGTTTTAGGTTGTACCAGATGGACGTCAAATGTGCCTTTTTAAATGGATATTTGATTGAAGACGTCTATGTGGAACAACCTCCTGGTTTTGAAAACCCGGATCTTCCAAATCATGTCTATAAGCTAGATAAAGCTCTTTATGGGCTTAAGCAAGCTCCTAGATCATGGTATGAAAGACTTTCAAAATTCTTACTTTCTAATGATTTTATACGAGGCAAAGTTGATAGGACCCTGTTCCTTCGATCCAAAGGAACAGACATCCTAGTGGTTCAGATTTATGTGGATGATATTTTTTGGTGCAACTAACGAATCTCTTTGTAAAGAATTTGCTGAGTTAATGCGTAGTGAATTTGAAATGAGTATGATGGGAGAATTAAACTTCTTTCTGGTTTGCAAATCAAGCAAACTGAAAGAGAACAATGATCCATCAACAAAAATACGTAAAAGAGTTATTGAAAATATATGGAATGACAAACCATACTCCTATAGGAACAGGTACAAGGTTAGATGAGGATCAAAGTGGTAAGTCCGTAGATCATAAACTCTATAGAGGTATGATTGGTTCCTTACTCTATCTAACTGCTAGTAGGCCTGATATATCCTTTAGTGTTGGTTTATGTGCAAGATTCCAATCAAATCCTAAGGAATCCCATTTGACAGCTGTTAAAAGGATTCTTAGATATTTGAAAGGAAGTGATGACTTTGTTTGTTCTATCCTCGAAGTGACATCTTTGATCTTGTAATCTATTCCGATGCTGACTATGCTGGAGACTTGGTGAATCGCAAAAGTACATCGGTATTATCCAGTTCCTAGGATCAAGCTTGGTTTCTTGGAGCTCAAAGAAACAAAACACCGTTGCTCTTTCCACAGCAGAAGCTGAATACGTGGCAGCTGCTGCATGCTGTTCTCAGGTATTGTGGATCAAGCAACAGGTACGTGACTTTGGCATTAAATTCAAGTGTGTTCCTATTTTTGTGATAACACTAGTGCATTTGATTTCCAAGGATCCAGTTCATCACTCTAGAGTCAAGCATATTCACATTAGACATCATTTCCTAAAAGACAATGTAGAGAAGGGATTAGTCAAAGTTGATTTTTGTCCTACTGAAAATCAAATAGCTGACATATTGACTAAACCTCTATCTAGGGACAGGTTTGAAAAGATACGCTTGGAACTAGGAATGATAAAAATTGTTTAAATGTACACATAATGTTTCCCCCCAAATTGTTTCTTACTAAGTATATCCTGCAATCTTCATGAATTAATTTTCATACACCTAGGGTCAAGTATAAGGACTCACAATGTCTTTGAATATTACCCTTAGTGTCCTTGCACATATTTGGTATATATGTGTGTAGTTTTTATATTATGGACACATTTTTATCATATGCAAGAGTAAATTTTCTTTCTAATTTACCTCAAAAATTTCCTTGTTTCTTTTTCTTTTCACACCTTTCCGTCCAAAAATAAAAACATTAATCTGAATTATGCCCAAAATTAAGCGTTCAATTAATCTAAGGTTAAGTGAAGTAACTTCATTAATTGCCCTCCGAAAACCCATAAACCGCTTCATTAAACCTATCTTTCCACTTCTTTTCACACGGATCATGATTACTTTATAAACCTAACACATCAAATCACTGACCCTTCATAATTTCTCAGACATCAATTCACAAATCTCTCTCTCTCTCTCTCCTAATTCTCATCTTCAACCTCACCAAAACTCTGTCAACATGTCTTCCAAAACTCAAAATTCTGATGCTCATGCAAATTTCCCGAAAGAGAAAACACCATCTCCTAAGGAATTAAGTGCTCAAGAATCATCCAAGAATGATGCAGATTCTTGTGGGTCAAAATCGGCATCCTCTGCACCAGTTTCTCTCTCCCGAAAAAAGAAGACGGTGATCATGAGATTGACAGCGAACAAGAACAAGAAATCGTTGTACCTACTAAACAAGGTAAAAAAACAAAATCTTCACAATTTCTTGTGGGCTTTTGTGTAGACATTTCATGGTGCAAAAAGTCTAAATGGAATGAGTTGTTGAAAATTTTAAAATTTCAGAAGTGGTTAAAAATCGTTAACATAGATGAGGGTCTTTATGAGATGGAGATGAAAGCCTTTTGTTATGGGTTTACTATAACAGAGGGTGTGTGTGTGTCAATTGTTAATGGGTCTGTAGTTACCATTACTGAGAAGAAATTGCGGGAATGGTTTGATGTTCCAAATGAGGGTTACAAGGACTACATTAAGGGTAGGGCTAAGTTGAACATAAATGGAGTCACCAATGCTAAACTTCTTGCTTTCTTTAACTGCAATTCTAATGCTTTATCTTTAGATCAAAAAGAATTGTCTCCCTTTCATAAGCTGCTGTTTCAGTTGGTTTGGCGTTTTATTTTACCTCGCTCCTCCAAAAGAACCCAGGCAAACCTAATGGATCTTTCCATTATGTATTGCCTTGCTGAAAACATAAAAATCAACCTTCCCTCCGTGATAATTTCACATCTCTCTCACCTAGATTAAACTACCTTCTAGTCCCTCCTTTTTCCCTTGAGCCAGAAAACTATCTTACAAAAGAAACTTTGACTAGGCTGAGCTTGAGGTTGGTGAATGGGAAGATAGATTTTGAGAGAGAAGAAATTCCGGCTAAGGTTGAAGTGGGGAATAAGAGAAAGTTGGATGAAGAAGGGGTTACCAGTGGGTCTGTCAGAATAAGCCAAAGGTTGGCTGGGTCCAAGTTCCAGAAGGAGCAGGATCAAGGTGACACAGCCTTTATTCACCTAGATTCTGATCTTGTCCCTTCTACTGCAGTGGATTTTCCCTTACTCTCTACAACTGGGTTTAACAAGCTGCTCCGGGGAATTCAGGACTCCTTGATCCTCCTACAAACCAAGATCAATGCCATTGAAGCTACTGTCCATGTTCTTGACTCTCAACAGCAAGATCAAATGCTTGCAATCAAGAATGCTGATACTTGGATCAGGAACAAGGTGGATGGTGTGCTCTCCAAGATAGATTTTGTGGTCTCCTCTCTCTTCAAAAGAACCAAATCCTAACTTCTCTTACCTTTGGATAATTTGAACAATTTTTTTGGGGCTGTAATTATTAAACAATCTTTTGGATTCCTCTTCTTATGTCCTTCTGAGACATATGAAGTACTTTTAATATTCTCTTTGCTTTCGTCATTTTCTTTTTGCCTTACTTTGCATATTGACTGATTCTTGCTGTCTCTAATATTACTCTCTGCCTGCATATTATGTTTGTGTGTTTGGATGGCTAATATTATGAGATATCTGTTTGAGCAACTTGCTTATTGCCTAGACTGTTGACTCTCTTGTGCTGCAGGTACAACATTTGGTTTTGATAATGACAAAGGGGAAAGAGATAGTGTGTGTACACAAAACAAATTTTTTTTTATCATAGTTCCTTGTATATTCTGCTCATCTTAGTTCCTAAACATGTCTGATCCTGTTCCCAGTCTCAGTAGAGTTGTTTTAACTAGGTAAGATTGTGGATAGGTTATGTAGTTTATTTTCTGTGTAGTTTAGAGTTTTTTAAAAAAACATAAAAACCTTAAAAAAAAACAATTAATTAATTGTCATAATCAAAAGGAGGGAATATTGTCATTTCACTATTTTGGTAATGACATATAATTAAAGTTTACATGTTTTTAGTTTATTAATTCGGTTTTTAGTTTATGTAGAAGTAATTTGTATATGTCTTAGATCTATTTCTCCAGTTTATTTTGTTATGTTTATTTTATTATTCTAGTTTTATTAGTTAATTATCTTCAGATTACAAATAACATGTTAAATAACTTATGAAGATTTGATTATGTTTAATCAAGATTAAGTTGTTTATAACTTATTTGTGGTATCCGATTAATATTATGGATGTAACAAATGAAAATATTAAGATTCCATAATATTGTTTTTAGTTAGTGTATGTGCAGCATCTATTGTTACCTACAATCTAGGAGCCACAACACTAACTAAGGAGGCGCTTACAAAAAACGTTGAGGTAGTTCCTATAATTTAGGAACCACAACAACCTAACTATTTGTGAAGCGTGTAAACGTGGAGAAGTGGCTGGGATCGTGGAAGCCAAGCTGAAGAAACTGCCAACGGTAAAAAAATGCAACGGACAGATTATGGAGAAGTAGTGAAGCTACGTGTGATCATGGAGAAGTTTTTGGAGAAAATCGTGGAGAAGTGCTTGGAGAAATTAGGTTCTACAAATAGACATTTGTAACGGATCTTTTAGTAATACTTTCAGAATTTTATGTAATATTCTTAGAGAAAGTACATTGGTTTTCTTCTTCTTAGAAATTGATGTAATTATAGATTGGGTTGAATGAATCTAAATCAACAATTTTGAGAGAAAAAGAGAAAGAGAAGAGAGAAAGAGAAAAGGCTTTGAGTGAAATCAAGGAAGAAGTCAACTGTTTAGGCACAGGCTGACAGGGAACCAGTTCCTAGAGGAACAGAGTTGGTTTGAGTTTAGGTTGTACAAAAGAGAGTCTTTTGGCCTAAAAGTTATTAAAGAGAATTGAGTTAAATCCCTCGTGTCAAGGTTTTTCTTCCTATTGGCCTAGGAAGTTTTCCTTGTAAAATAATTCTTTCTAAATTCATGTTATTATTTCTTTCTTACTTAATCATTCTTTTATTTCCGCAAAAAGTTTGAAAATCTCTCCAACTACAATTCATCCCCCCCCCCCTCTTGTAGTTGCTTAAGTGTTCGTCCAAGACTAACAGTGGGCTCACTACAGATACCCGTATTAGAGAACGTCTTGATCAACATCTATGCACTAATTCGTGGCTAAATCACTTTCCTGGCACGAGCTTGGAGCACTTGCTTACAAGTATGATCACTCGGCTTTTCTCACTCGGGTTTTGAATCACATGCAGCAAAGCGAGAAGAAGCGAGGGTCCAGATATGAGATAAGCTGGCTAACTCTTTGACGGCAGTTGTGAGGCTATGGTCCGAAGTGGGATGATTCAATGGGGATGATATCACTATGAGACTTTCTTTGATCGCCCGTAACCTGGTTGTATGGACTGCTGGAAAATTCAATAAGCTTGGGGATCAAATAAACAAGGTTGAAATGGAGTCAAAAGAGACCCAAAGTCGAGGTATTTCTGATGATAGTTGCTTGTTGTGAGCCGATTTGGAGAATAAGCTTGATGATTTACATGAAGAGCATGAGGCTCGTTGGTACTCCGATCTATAGTTGTCGAGTTCCGTGATGGGGATAGAAATGCATCTTATTTTCACCATAAGGCCTCGCAAAGAAGAAATAGGAACTATGTTGAGGAGTTGTATGATACTCAGGGAGAGTGGTGTGAAAAGGAAAAGGAGATTGAAAATATTTTCACATGATATTTGAAACAATATTTCACTTCTTTTGATCTTTTAGTCCGAATATAAATGATGTTTCTCATCATGTAGCCCCCACCAGGCACCATTACTAATGCTTGTAATCGAACTCTTCTTTAGCCATTCACTAATAAGGAGGAAATTCATGTACCTCATCAACAAATGCGCTCTTGTAGCATGCATGCTATTTTTTATTAGAGATTATGGTCAATTCTTGGTGATGATGTTACTAGGTTCATTAGAAATATTCTAAATGGCACTATTTTCCCTAGCAGTGTTAACATAACTAATATTAATTTGATTCTTAAGGTTAAAGAGCCTACTATAGCTGCTGAGTTTCGTCTCATTGCTTTGTGTATTATAACGTATAATGCTCTTAATTCTAGGGAAAATTTTCATACTATGAAACATCGCTGACAGAGTCGTCGAGGTACAATAGCTATTAACTTGGATATGAGTAAAGTTTATGATAGAGTTGAGTAGGGCTTTCTAAAGAAATTGTTGTTGACTATAGGATTTGGTGGGTGCTAGGGAATTTGATTATGAGTTGTGTATCCACAGTCTCTTTTGTTTTCATTATTAATGGTGGTGCTTGTGGATCTGTTACGCTTGAAAGAGGCCTTCGTCAGAGGGACCCCTTATCTCTGTATTTTATTGATTTTGATTGTTGATGATTTCCCTAGAATGATACATAATAAGGTCCATGAGAATTTGATTCATGTTGCTAAAGCTAGTCGAAGTGGTCCGGAGATTTCCCATCTTTTGTTTGCAGATGACAACCTCCAATTTACCACAGCTACACGACAGGAATTCGCTGAAATAGTTAATATCCTCAAAAAAATATGAATTCGCATTCGGGCAGAAAATTAACTTTGAAACGTCATAAATCTCTTTCAGTAAAGAAGTGAGTGTTGAGCAAAAAGCATAAATTTTGAGTATTCTGATGATGTGTCAGGTTGAAAATCACGATAAATACCTTGGTATCCCCTCTATTATAGGAAGAGCAATGACCTCTATCTTCAACTCTCTTCTTGATAGAATTTGGTAGAAACTCCAAGGTTAGAAAGAAAAGCTACTATCCAAAGCCGGTAAAGATATCCTTTTGAAGTCTGTGATTCAAGCTATTCCTACGTATGTGATGGGAGTCTACAAAATACCCTCTACTATCATCCAAAAATTAAATTTGCGATGGCTCAATTTTGATGGGGAACCTGATTCCTATGGAAAGTTCATTGAAATAATTTCGCGACAATGTGCACGCTCAGATGCTTTGGTGGAATGGATTTTAAAGATCTTGCTATTTTTAATGATGCTCTTCTTGAAGGAAAATCTTAAAGGTTGGTTTGTGGCCCTGAATCCCTTTTTGCGCGTGTAATGAAAGCAAACTACTTTCTCAATTGTGAATTTCTTGAGTCTTTGTTGGGATATTCATACAGCTTTTCGTGTAAAAGCATTTGGAGTGCAAAAGCTCTTATTAAAGAAGGGTGTATATGGACAGTTGGTAGTGGTTCAAAGATAAAAACTAGTCTGACCCTTGGATTCCGGGGGATGAAGATTGATTCATCACAAGTGCACGAAAGGAAGGGCTAAGTCATGTTATTGATCTCATAGATTTTGATAATATAGAGTGGCGGGTTCCTTTGATTGAGGAGAATTTCAGTTATTATGATTTGCGAAGCATTCTCGCTATTCCCCTTAGTTCCACAATTTGTACTGGTGAGTTAACTTGGGCACTCACAAATAATGGAGATTACTTGGTAAAAATAGCTTACATGATAGGTAAGGGAGGTAATCTTGACAATTTTCATCAAGCATGGGTTGAAATATGGAGTTTAGACACTATCCGAAAGGTGAGCCATTTCCTTTGGCGGTTGTGCACTAATTCACTCCCTGCCCGAGCACTCCTTCTCCACTACCACTTTATTGAAGATGCTTCATGCCCTTGGGGATGTGCAAAGAGGAAACAATGGCGGCTCACACCATTGTTGGATGCCCTTGAGTTGCTGAAATATGGCAGGCATGTGGTTGTGGGGTGTTATATAACGAAGCTACCACTTTGTCCATGGTCAGTGAATTGGTGGTAAATTGACAACAATGTGGATCCGAAGGTGCGTCAAACAGGTATGATTTTAGCTTGGGTTTTGCGAGGTGAACGTAACAAAATGATTTTTCATGGTAAATCCTCCCCCACCACGTGTACTTGTCAATCGTGTGCTCGGGTTGGTCGAGGAACAAGGGTTATGTGCTACCCGCATTTATCAACGCAACACCCTAGTTTCAGTGCCTACAAGCGCTTATACTTGGATAGCTCCACTTGTTGGAGTTACTGATTCAGTTAGATAATGATGCCTCACTTGCTGTAAATGGGTGGGTTGGTCGTGGAGTCGTTGCCTGAAATTCGAATGGTAAAGTTCTCTTTAAAGCTACAAGGCATATGAAGTGTAAAAGCATTTTGGGCACCTCAAGTTGTTGCGGCTAAGGATCTAGCGCTAGCTGTGAAGTTGGGGAAGCATCATGGCTTGAAAAAGGTGATTGTGGAGTCTGATTGTCAAGTAGTCATAAACCGTCTATCTAAGCATGTTGTATTTTTATCGAATCTGAATTTTATTCTTAGTGATATTCTCTCCTCTGTAGTTTTTTTCCTTTATTTTTGGTCTCATGTTAAAAGAGACGATAATCATTTAGTCAATCATTTAGTTAAGCTAGATCCCTTTGGGATAGAGCAAGTTTGGGAGAACCACTGTCTCCCGAAAGTGGCTCCTTATTTGTTTTTAGATATGTTGGTTTTGAGTTAATTTTTGCTTGCTTTTTCCCTAAAAAGAGAAAATTAAAATAATCAAGTATTTCCTAAATGGCAGACGCAGTTTCTCTCTCTCTCTAAAAAAGTGTATCCTCTCTAGAATTTAATCACCAGAGGGAAACCTTGGATTTATGATCTAAGGGCTCTGGGAGTTAGATTCTGGAGTTTCTCTCTTGTTTTGTCCATGGATTCTCAAAGTCTACCTAAGCCAGTTCCTCCAGATGAATTTAGTGCGGCTCAAGCTCATGATATGGAAGGGATTCAAAATGGATCAGATGCATGTTCAACAGTAATGAAAGGATCCTTTAAGGAAATAGTAGCTAATTCAACCCATTGGTTTCAACAAGCCAAAGCAATTTACTTGAACTCTATGGATTGGGAGGAGCCTGAAATTGAGGTGCCTAAAGGAGATAATGTTGTATTATTTTCTAGGGATAAAATACAACAACTTCGCAAACCTTGGAGTTTGACCTTAATGGGTAAATGTCTGGGAATTTCTATCCGTCCATCATTTATGACTCAGAAGATTCGTTCTTTGTAAAAACCAAAAGGTGCAGTGGAAGTTATTGATTTGGGGAAAGGAGTTTACTTATATCGTTTTAGCCTTCAAGATGATTATGAGAAAGCTTTGTTTGGTGGGCCGTGGTATATTCTAGATCATTACCTTATGATAAACCGTTGGCAACTAAATTTTAGACTAACGGAAAATCATTTTGATAAGTTAGCTGTATGGGTTCATTTCCCAGAATTGCCAGTGGAATATTATGATAAAGAGGCTCTTTATTTGATTGCTAGCAAAGTGGGGAAGCCAATACGAGTAGATTATGCAACAAATAACTTATCAAGGGCCCGATATGCGCGAGTTTGTGTTGAAGTGGATCTGGATCATCCAATCTTAACTAAAGTTTGGGTTGGAAACTGTTGGCAGACGGTATTGTATGAAAATTTACATTTGTTATGTTTTCAGTGTGGTCGTATTGGTCACCAGAAGTCTCAATGTTCTGAATGGAAGGAAGGAAACAAAATGGAGCTAGGTGGAGCAGCTGAGGTTCAGAATGGCGCAGATACAGATGGCAAGAATAATAAGCATGTGTCATCTAGGAACGTGACACATGGCATTCAGCATGCTGAATTAATTCTCACAGTTGGCAAAGATATTGTGGCGTCTAATGGCTTAATTGATAAAGGGTGTAGTGATAACTTATCAGATAGTTATGGGCCTTGGACTACAGTGCTTCATAAAAAGAGAACGGTTAATTCAAGTTTGGCTCATCAATCAAGAATTAATAAAGGCAAAGCACCCATTAATTACACCTCTTCATTGCCGTCAGGGAGCCGAAAACCAAAATACAACCATATAAATTCCAATGCTCCTTCTACAAGTAATTACTGGAGAATCTTGAACTCAAAGGGTGGGGATAGCCACATCTCAGACTCGCAAAACGAAGCTGATTGCGGTAATATCGAGGCTTCTAATACCTTGCTAAGGTCAGCTATTACTCCAGATGCCTCTTCAAATTCCATTGTTCCTCCGGTTGATGTTGGACACTTGGCAGATCCTCTTCCTAACTCTTCGATGATTGCCTCCTCTTTAAACAAGGTTATTTGCATGCAAAATCTCAGTACCAAATCTTCTCTGAAATCTCTCTCCCTTGAAACTTCTAACCCACAGCTTCATGAAACCACCAGCGAAAAAACTCCTCCCCCGGTGTCTCAGTCTCTCCCTGTGTCTCAACTGCCCCCACCTGTATCCCAAAATCAGCTGCAGGTTCTTCGCCCTCCAGTTCCTCTCCCATCTTCTCAGAAGACCCTGAAGAATTCCATAAGTCAACCTCTTTCAACCCTTCCGAATCCTGCCTTACTCCCTCAAATCCCACTTCAACTTCCGGCTCAAACAAACCCTCCAAAGCTCCTAAACCTATTTCCCCCGCATCCTCAGCCACTCCTATGGAGCTCGCTTCGCAACCCGTTAACTACATCGAAATTGGGGCTGATGATGGACACCCTGACAAAATTGAACCCCTTGAACCCATCATCCATAGCCTTAGCAGGAAATCAAGCACCTCGTCCTCAGGGGCAAAGACCGCTTCTTCCTCCCCCCTCAAACATTCCCACCTTTCCCTTGCTATTAAAAAGCCACGGACTCGATTTAGAATTGACCCAATTCAACATAGTCATGTTTCAAGTTCGAAGAGAAGTGGTGGGGTTACAACTCGAAACTCGTCACTCTATGTTTACGAAGGAAAAATTGGAAATCAATGCGATGATAACCCCGATCAGCTTGACGGACACTTGGAGTCTGGGGATGTCTCAAATCTGGAACGATTGGGAGCAATTTCTTCCTCAGTCATCAAGGAAGGGGAAGGAGGTAATGCATGAGCGTGGTGTGCCCCAAACAAAAAACCTGCCGGATTTAAAAATGAAAATAATAGTCTGGAATGTTAGAGGAGCCTCGAATAACTCGTTTGTCCCGCATGCATGGGATGTGGTTAGAATGCACAACCCTGCTATCTTTGTTATTTTTGAAACTAAGGCGGAGGAGTGTCGTGCTAGACAAGTCACTCGGTTGTTAGGGTTTGATGATTTCAAAGCTATCCCTCCCCATAGGTTAAAGGGGGGAATCTGGATCATGTGGAAACGTACTATTGAACTGGTTAGCTGGAGTGAGGTTTCGCCATATTACTTTCATTCTTTGTTTAAATTTAGCCCTAAACATGCAGAGGTCCTTATTACGGGCATTCATGCGCCTTGCATGGCGAAGGAAAGGCATGAGATTTGGCGAAACATGGAACAAAACTTACCTCCTGATCAAGTGCCTTGGATGGTGGTGGGGGACTTGAATGAGGTTAGGAGTCAATCGGAGAAATCTGGTGGTAGAGCGTTCCGTTCTACACAATGTAGAGACTTAAACTCTTTCATGGATGCGGCTTGCTTGGTGGATCTTGGCTTTGATGGTAATCCCTTCACATGGACTAATGCAAGAGAGGGTACTGCTTTAATTAGAGAGCGTTTGGATAGAGCGTTGGCTAATCATACCTGGATTGCTGAGTTTCCTGGAACTCAGGTAAGTCATTTACCTCGAACCTACTCTGACCATTGTCCTCTTTGCATTAATCTTAATATATCTAAAAACTCTTCAAAAAGTTATCCGTTTAGATGCAAAAAGGCATGGTTAGCACACCCTGAGTTTAAGGAATTTTTTGTCAATAATTGGCTTGATCCTCGGGTTGATTATATGACTGGCAGAGAAAAATTTTTGAATAGAATTCGTCTATGGGATGGTCAAGTTTTTGGCAATCTAACTCTACAAAAAAAGAGAATTCTTGCTAGACTTAATGGGATTCAAATTGCTCTCTCTTGTCGTAATTCAGTTTTTCTAGTTGATTTAGAAAAAACTCTCCTTTCAGACCTAAATAACATTCATCAAATTGAAAGGCGTATCTGGGCGCAAAAGGCGGGTTTTTATTGGCGCAAATTTGGCGACTATAATACTAGATATTTTCATGTTTTGGCTAAGATTAAAAGATCAAAAGGGAAGATACATGCACTTCAAGATTCTGATGGAACTTGGGTTTATGATGATGCTATTCTAAAAAACTTAGCTAGGAATGCTTTTATAAAAATCTTCACTTCAAACCATTTTTGTGGTAACCTTAATTCTTCTTTTGTTGCTCCGGTTTGCATAACGAATGAGGAAGGAGCTGAATTGATGAAGCCTTTTTCGGCTGAAGAATTGGGAACTGTTCTTATGACAATGGCTCCTCTTAAAAGCCCTGGCCCAGATGGGATCCAACCCATCTTTTACCAACAATGTTGGACTCTCCTCAATGAGCAATTGGTTTCTTTTCTGAATAATTGTCTTGATGCGGGTACAATTCCAGAGGATATTAATAGGTCTTATCTTTGTCTCATCCCTAAGAAGGAAGCTCCTTGTTCCATAAATGACTTTCGCCCAATTGGGCTTTGTAATACTATCCTCAAGCTGTTAACGAAGTCTATTGTGTCAAGAATTAGAAGCTTAATGCCTAACTTAGTTAATCCTTTGCAGACCAGTTTTATTAGGGATAGAACCATTGATGAAAATATTATTATCATTAAAGAGGTGGCTCATATGTTTAACAAAGCTAAAAGAAATAAAAATATAATGGCACGTAAGATAGACCTCACTAAAGCCTTTGATAGCTTAGAATGGACTTTCATTAGAGAAACCTTGTTAGGCTTCAATTTTCCATCTCCTCTTGTAAAGGTTATCATGAGTGTGATTACCTCTCCTGCAATCTCTGTGTTGTGGAATGGAGAGATAACCCCGAATTTTTATCCTTCACGTGGCATTCGTCAAGGTGATCCTCTTTCACCTTATATTTTTGTGCTCTGCATGGAAAGGCTTAGCCTTCTTATTCAAGAGGAGCTTAGTCTTAAGTTGTGGAAACCTTTGATGATTGCTAAGGAGATTGGCCTCTCTCACCTCTTTTATGCTGATGATGTTTTCCTTTTTGGGAAAGCTTCTTGGGCTAACATGGATGTCATTTTAGGGGTTTTAAAGGATTTTGGTGATCTTTCAGGATTATATCTTAACGTCTCAAAATCAACTATCATTGTCGCTAGGAAAATGGATCATAATGTAAGGCAGTCAATTGCTAATCATTGCTTGCTTCATGTTTCTTCAGACTTTGGTAAGTATTTAGGAGTCAAGATCTCACCTAATAAACTTAGGAAGTCTGATTATTTGGGGCTCTTGGAAAAAACTAAAGATAAGATTAGAGGATGGCAGGCTAAACTCTTGAATATGGCAGGTAGGTGTACCCTTATCAAATCTGTCCTTAATACCTATCCCCTCTATACTATGCAAACTAATATTGTTCTAGTAGGTGTCCTGAATGATTTGCAAAAGGATGTTAAACGTTTCTTGTGGAACAAGGTAGGTCAAAGACACTACATTTCTAGGACCTCTTGGGACCAAGTTTGCAAACCATTGATGGCAGGGGGTCTGGGGATTAGGAACCTAAGAAATTGGAATACCTGTTTCATGGCCAAACTGGGGTGGAAGTTTTTAACCCAATCTAATAAGCTTTGGGTCCAGATTTTGAAAACCAAGTATTGTAAGGGTACAAATTTTTTGGATGCAATGCCTAGCCCAGCTCAGTCAAGTATTTGGAGGGACATCTTAAAAGGAAGGGATCTATTGAAGGCGGGTTTAGTTTTCAATGTTGGTAATGGGGAGGACATATCATTATGGTTCCATCATTGGGTTGGGAATGATCCTTTGTATAAGCATCGAGACATAATTATTCCGGAATCAAAAGCTCATTGGAGAGTGGCTCACATCATTCGTAATGGGACTTGGTACCTGGACCAGATAGTTTCAATCCTTACACCCGAAATTGTTGACTCCATCAAAGCCATCCCTCTTCCCAAATTTACTTTAGTTAAGGATGGGTTAAGATGGATTTTTTCTCAGGATGGTCAATTTAACATAAAATCTGCTTATCATAATTTAGAGCCTAATGATCATAATGTTTGGCCCAATCCTAATCTTTGGAAAAAATTGTGGAAAATTGATGTGCCTTTTAAATACAAAATGCTTTTGTGGAATGGAGTTCACGGCATTCTTCCTACTGGCGAATTTTTACAAAAGAAAATCCCTCATTTTGATCCCCAATGTCAATGTTGTTGTGATGGAATTGAAACTCATTTACATCTTTTTAGAAACTGTTATCATGCTAGCATCCTTTGGAAGCGTATCTTTCAATCTTTTAACTTAGCCAAAGATGTAGATATTGCTAGTTTCATTAATAACGAATGGAATGACTGGATATTGTTAAATCTTATGCAATCAAAAAATTGGCTTCGAATCTTTGCTATTGCTTTCTAGCACATTTGGAAGCACGGGAATAAAGCAGTTTTTGAAGGAGCTATGTTAAGGTCTTCGACTCAATATAACCACTTTCTTATTGATCATATGCATAATAACGATGTGTTTCAACAGCAGAGCAAGATAGCGCCAAGAATTAGTCCCCCTATTGCTTGGAAACCTCCGGTGCATGGTTACTTGAAGCTGAATACAGATGGTGCTTGGAAATCCACCAACAAAGCAAGTGGGGGTGGAGTTATTAGAAGAACGGATGGATCATGGTTCATGGGGTTCTCGATCAGATTTGATGCGATTAGCCCAGCTGCTGCAGAATTAGCAACCATCAGGGAGGGTCTATCAATGGCCAAGGATCACAACATTAGCAGGTTGGAGGTGGAAACTGATGCTCAGGCCTTGAAAATCATGATGGATAGAGCTGAGAAGGTGCCTCATCACTAGTTTCATGCGATTATATGTGATATTGTTAAGCTGATGAAATCTAACTGGGTGGTGGTCTTTCTTCATGCGAAGAGAGATGCAAATGCAGTTGCTCTCAAGCTAGCAAGGTTCGGCATGGAAATGGATATGGACAAGGTTACTCATACGTCGCCACCACAATGTGTTATGCAGGAGTACATGCAAGAGCTAGTCAACCCAATAGCGTAGCTAGCCTCAAGTTAGATGTTAAAAACTTCTCTATGCTGGATAATTTTGGAATGTTAACATCCAGTTATAAGAGTGTTATGACTCTATGGTGTAAGTGAATGTTTTATTAATATAACTCCTATTTTGTGTTAAAAAAAGTATTTCCTAAATTATCTACAAATTTAACCCTTCAATTATCAATAGCCCTTGTGGGCCTCAGATTAAACAACATCCAATCTTACGTGAATCCAATCTTTCCAAAACTAGAACAATTTGGGTCCAAAACCAAGTCTAACCCATAATTCATAACCCACACTCAATACTAAAATCCTTATCCATCCCCCCCAAAACCACAAAAAATCACCACCCCCAACACGCTTGATAACAAAAAAATGGCAACACTTCCACACTCCCTCCACTTCTCCTTCCCAACGTTCCACACATCCTCAAAACTCTCTCAATCACATCTCACCCAAAATCTTCCATTTCCATCCATTTCTCTAACCCACTTGACCCATCTCAAAGGACCCATAAAACAAACCCGATTCATTCTCAAAGCCACCGATAATAATGGAGCTCCAACCGATGAAGATCCGGATAATCAACATAAACGGAGCTCCGAGGAGGAGGAGTCATCGGGTTTGGGTACCGAGATAAAGAAAGCAATAAAGGAGAGAGAAAAGGGTGAAGATTCGGATGGTATTGGAGGGTTTTTGAGTGGAGTAGTGGAGGAAATTGGCCAGATTGAGTGGCCTGAATTTGGTAAAGTTATTGGTACTACTGGTGTCGTTTTGGGTGTTATTGCTGGTTCTAGTGTCGTTTTGCTTACTGTTAATGGCGTTTTGGCTGAGCTCTCTGACCAGGTTTTTGCTGGTAAAGGAGTTCAGGACTTCTTTGGTGGGTGAATATTTTGTAACTTCTTTTTTAGTTTTGGAAATCTTATGATGAAATGCTGGTGAGTTTTGTAACTTTTGTGTTGCATACTAACGATTCAAAAATGTTGTTGATTTATTTTATAGAATGAAAAATATATTGTATTGCTGTTTGTTGATATGGGTTATAAAGAAAAAGAGGGGGGTATGGAAAATACTAATTTTATTACTTTTTCCCTAATTTAGTTGTGTAAGAGATTGATTGCTTGCCTTTCATTGCTAATCAAAACTGTTCTTTAAAAAAAAAAAAAAACTGTTTAAATACAATATTACAAGAGTATAAGTTGGCTATAACTACGTAAACTAATTAGCTACAAATCAAGAACTAAATATATACTTTACAATTAAGGTATATACACTAAATCAAAATATATGGATCATATATTCTAACATACCCCGCAGTCGTAGCGGGAGGCTCACAAACGCTAAGGCTGTCCCGAAAATCATCAAATAATATTCGAGGAAGGCCTTTTGTAAAAATATCTGCAATTTGATAACGAGAGGGCACATGTAGAACTCGTACTTCGCCTTTAGCAACTTTTTCACGAAGAAAGTGAATATCCATCTCAATGTGTTGGTGCGTTGATGTTGCACCGGATTGCAAGACAAGTAAATGGCACTGACATTGTCACAGTATACCAATGTAGCACGATGAATAGGACAGTGCAATTCAAGTAATAAGTTCCGGAGCCAACAAGTGTTAAGAGACTATAGCGACGCCACGATACTCAACCTCTACACTAGAAAGGGACGTAGTGGGTTGTCGTTTGGACGACCAAGATACCAAATTATCACCAAGAAAGACACAGTAACCCGAAGTGGAACGTTGGGTGTCCGGACACCCTCCCCAATCAGCATCAGTATAAGAAATGAGCTTACTAATGGAGGATTTGTATAAGTGTAAAGCATAGGACAACGTACCCTGCAGATAGCGTAAGATACGCTTGAGAGTGGTCATATGCTCATGGCGTGGATCATGCATGTGAAGGCAGACTTGTTGCACTGCATATGAGATATTAGGCCGAGTGAAGGTAAGATATTGCAGAGCACCAACAAGACTGCGGTACTTGGTCGGATCTTCATAAGGAGAGTCCCCAGTTGCACTAAGTTTTGGTTTGGTGTCAACAGGAATGTGGCACGGACTATAGTTAGTCATGCAGCCCGGGCAATAATATCCTCAGCATATTGTTTTTGACATAAAAACATACCAGTAGCATGGCGAGTCACAGCAATCCCCAAAAAGAAACTCAAAGGACCTAGATCCTTCATAGCAAATTCGGTACCCAAGAGAGTCATAAAATGCTTTCGTAAGCGATCAGATGAAGCTGTAAGAATGATATCATCAACATATAACAAAATATATGCAATATCGGACCCCTGTTTGTAAATAAACAAAGAGTGATCAGATTTACTGTGAGAGAAACCAATGGTGGCTACAAAATCTGCAAACCGCTGATACCAGGCCCGAGGAGCCTGTTTAAGGCCATAAAGAGATTTCTTTAATAAACACACATGATCAGAGCGACTTTTGTCGCGAAAGCCCATGGGTTGATGCATATAGACCATTTCGTGGAGAGAGCCATGTAAGAAAGCATTTTTGACATCCAATTGATGGATAGGCCAAGAGTGAGAGAGAGCAATGCTGAGAACAGTGCGAATAGTTGGTTGTTTAACCACAGGACTGAAGGTCTCATCACAATCAATTCCCGGTTGCTGAGTCTTGCCATCACCTACAAGTCGGGCTTTATACCTCTCAAAAGAACCATCACAATTACACTTATGACGAAAAATCCACATAGATCAGATAACATTCACATCCCGAGGTCTAGGTACCAATTCCCATGTATCATTAGCAATTAAAGCATTAAATTCATCTAGCATGGCACTTTTCCAATTTGGGTCACGAATAGCACTAACTGGATCCTTGGGAAGAGGAGAGATGGTAGTGGTAGTCATGAGATGAAAGTTGGAAGAGTATTTGGAGTTAGGTTGCACAATGCCATTTTTTGAGCGAGTTGTCATGGGATGGGATGGCTGAAGTATGGGTGGAAGAGAGTTTGTGGACTCAGCTGAGGGAGGAGTAGGAGGGCTGGGAGGCCCAAATAAGGGGGGACCGGTTTTGAGTGAGGAAGAACTAGGAGGCGAGTCCAGAAGAGGAAAGGAGGGAGATGTGGGTGGGCCGAGAGAGGAGGCAGGCCACGTGGAGCAGCATACTCACAACAGCAGTTGGAGGAGAAGAAAGGATGGGCTGGCCATGTGAAGGAGTGGAGACAGTGGGCTGCGCTAAAGGGGTAGGAGGATTGTGTGCATGATGGAGGTAAGGAAGAGAGGGATGGGTGTCCAAAAATTAGTAATCATTTTTGTGAGGAGTGTGAAATTTAGAGAACGTAAATTTAATTTCAATAAATTTCAGATGACGACAACGAATTATTTTACCATTGGACATATCATAGCATTTAGAACCCCTATGATTTGAAGCGGGACCAAGATAGATACAAGGAGTGGACCTTTCTTGCAATTTGTTAAGAGAAGTAGATGGATAAAGAGGGAAGCATAGACAACCAAATTTCCATAAATCCGAGTAAATAGGATCACATTGTTATAGAATTTGAGTGGGTGACTGAAATCCTAGAACTTTGGTTGGAAGAATGTTTAAGAGATAAGTGGCCATTTCGAGAGCATGATGCCAAAATAAGAGTGGCAAGGAAGCATGGGCAAGTAAGGTCCGAATGATGTTGTTTATGGATTTTATGTGGCATTCAGCTTTTTTGTTTTGAGGAGAAGTGTGAGGACACAAAAGTCGGAATAACATGCCATAATGATCAAAGAACTCCTTAAAAGTACCATTAATATACTCGGTGCCATTGTCACATTCAAAAGTCTTAATGTTACATTCAAATTGAGTTTGGACAAGAGAATGAAAAGATTTAAACTAGTGTTTAACTTGAGATTTCTTTGCGATAGGAAAAGTCCATAGAAATTTGCTGTAATCATCAAGCAACAAGACATAATAACAGTGGCCTGAACAACTCAAGACAGGAGAGGTCCAAAGATCACTATGAATGATATCAAACGGAAAAACAGTGAATGACTTAGAATCATAAAAAGGGAGAGAGTTTCCCGAGAGGACAAGATGAACAATAAGTGGTACAAGCCTTATTATAATCAATAAAACCTTTACTACTAAGAGATCTAAGAACAACAGCACCAGGATGGCCTAAGCGATTGTGCCAAAGATCAGATGAAAGGGCGGTAAGGGCAGAATGATTGATTGGAGAAGTGGCTTAAGAATTGGTGAAGAGAGGATAGAGATCACAGGTACTGTCAGATTGCATAAAATTTTCATATGATAACGGTAAAGAGATCTAAGTTAGTTCCTCAAATAACCCCTTTTCATATCATTTATGAAATCATTTTAAGTACTCACAAAACTATTTCAACTTATCCTGAACAACTATTTTAAATATGAAAACTAACGTTATTATAATCCTTATTTCATTTTAGAAAATCAAGAAACATTCATAAAATACTAAGTTTTTCCGAAACTCACTAACTTAATATAGTTATGAGTTTTAGTTTAAAAATGATTAAGGGTGCGTTCTATTCAACTTATTGGACCTGAACTTATTGGAACTTATCTGAACTGAACTTATTGAACCTGAACTGAACTTATTGGAACTTATTAAACCTGATTGGACCTGATTGGACCTGATTGGACCTGATTCAACTTATTGGACCTGATTGAACCTGATTGGAACTTATTGGACCTGATTGAACCTGATTGACCTTATTAGACCTTATTGGAACTTATTGACCCTGATTGAAACTTATTAGACCTTATTGGACCTGATTGAAACTTATTAGACCTTATTGGACCTGATTGAAATTTATTTGACCTTATTAGACAAAAACATTGACCATGAATAACATAAATATTACCACTAACGTAAATACTACCCCTCAAAATTTTTTATGGAATAATAATTATTATAATTCGTCCTTTAAAAAATAATGATTATTAATTATCTCTTATGATAATTAATTTAACAAAAAAATTACTATTTATATATTTGCCTATACATAACTTTCATCACTAATATATCTAATAGTGTTGTTATTTTTAAAAACACTAGTAGAAAATCAAAAAATTAATTTTATAAAATACTAGTAGTTACTAATTTAAGCTGAGCAAAAGGCAGTGAACTTTCATTGTAAAGGGCTTGATTATGGGCCTGATTCTCCTTTTCCTAATCAATGAAAATAAGCTGAACATTTATTGCTAACAACAACTCCTTCATTCATTTCTTCAGCTTTCTTCACCTTTCATTTATTTGAATGTTACTAGAAGAAAGAGAAAAAAATGTTCAAAGTCACAGTAGCTTCAACTCGGGGAAAATTGCAGATGAAATATGGTTGGCTGTTGATGAAGAAAACGTATCGATTGAAGAGGATGATGTAGAAGATGAAGAAATATACTCCGATAAAGAAAGATATTCCAGTGATGATAATGAAGCAATCAATTGATAACATTTATATCTTTCATAGTTATTAGTAACGAAAACATGTTATCTCTAGTTATTTAAAGACGAATTGCAAAATATTATAATTATTATTATTATTATTATTGTTAACCTTAATTATTTGACCATGATTATAATATTATTCAATAGCAATATGAATAATCAAATAATAGACAATAATACAAGTATAATACTATACATTGTGGTACTTTAATAAAAAATTCTAATAATAACATAATCAGCTAATAGTAATATGAATAATAAAATAATAGACATAATACAAATAAATAATAAAATAATAGACATAATACAAAAAAATAATAAAATAATAGACACTAATACAAGTATAATACTATATAATCATTGTGGTACTTTAATTAAAATTCTAATAATAACATAATCCGCTAATAGTGATATGAAATTATGAATAAAAAATATGGACAATAATACAAATGTTATTAAACATTGACTATTTGGACCTTATTGGACCTTATTAGACCTGATTGGAACTTATTGGACCTTATTAGACCTGATTGGAACTTATTGCACCTGATTGGAACTTATTGGACCTTATTAGACCTTATTGGAACTTATTGCACTTATTAGACCTTATTGCAACTTATCTGAACTTATCTGACCTGAAACTTAATTTTTTAAGTTGAACCGAACGCACCCTAAAAGTGAACAAATAAAATATAAGCAAAAAGAAAAGGAAGGGTTTTTTTTTTAAAAAACTTGTTTCTCAAACTGAGAAACAGATGAGGCACGAAAGGAGGGTGGAAGAACAGAGGAGGCCGAAACAGGGGGGCGAAGAAGATTTGTGGTGGCTGGCGGGTTTTGGCCGGTACACGGCCAGGCGGCCGGAGAGCGCCGCGAAAGAGGGGTTGCGACGCAGCAAAGGCTGCGCGAAGGAAAGGGGTTCGATGGTGGCTGCGCGCGGGTCTGGGCATAGCAGTGCCGCGAATTAGGGGGGAAAAGGCTGGCGGTTTGTTGAGGCTCAGTGGCGACATAGTGGTTCGAGGGTGGTTCAGTGGTGCGGTGGTTTTCCGGTGGTGTGGTGGTGAAGAAAAATAGAGGAGGTTGGTGTTTAATGGTTTGAATTGAAATTTTATTTTTTTAACTTTCAAAATCGAAAATTCAGAAATTAAAGAGGAAGAGAAATGAATTGAAGCAAACCTTTTGAGATTGTTTGCTTGAGGAATTCAGTGAGTGGAGTTCAGTATTTATAGAGGGATTTGGTGGGAAAAATTTGAGCTTGGTCAAGCTCTATTAATGGTGGATGTGAGAGGTGAGAAGGCTATGGAGTCTAGCCTTTGAAAATTTACCCCTAAAATCTGATATTGTGGTTTGGAAATTAAATTTTCTACTGACAAAAGTTGTGAATAGCTATTGACCAATTGGATTCATTTGTGCTGCTGCATCAGACGAAGAGAAAGGAGGAAGGAAGGTGGTGAAAACTGTTTTCACCTCTTTTCTTTTTTTGTTTTGTTTTTATTTTACCTTTTCTTTTGGGCTAAAAGGGTATATGAATATGGACTTGTATTTGGACTTTGGATTGCTAATAATGGATGGACAACTTGTACAAAATACCCACAAACAAAGATAAAGGGTTTAATTAATTAGAAATAATGAAATGAATAATAAAACAAGTAAATAATTTATATTAAACTTGTTGAAATAATCAAAACTAAATGAAGTCATTATTTTAATAAACATAGTTATCGAGTAAAATCTCATTATCATAAAATAATTTTAAGTGGAAATAATATTAAACCTTATTAAATAATTAAATAATCTTTGAAAATTCGGGGTATTACACTCTCTTGGACTTGTGTTCCTCAGCAAATACAAAACATATTTCTTTGATATAGGAATGTTCCTTTCTTGGACTTGTTTCAGATAGTTGTGAGTGATCAAGGTTGATGGAATAATTTCTTTCAACCAAGAAGGAGGTTTGTCTTATTTCTTAAGACTTTCTTACTTCTACAGCGTGTTGGAGTGGTTGTAATTGCTTCATTAGTGTCTTGAGGATCACTAATTGTTTGACCATCAGTCCCTTAAGGATCACTGACTATTTGTGGCTCAGTGTGTTGTGTTGTCTCAACTTGAATTTGTCTTAGAAAAATTACAATTTTAATTCAGTGTGATCATGATCATTAGGTGAAATTGCATTCCTAAATACTTTATATGGAAGCAAGAGCTCATATAATTTAACATGTCTAGTCATAAATGTTAAGTTGTTCAAGAAATTAAACACTATATACCCTTTTTAAGTGTTAGGGTACACAATAAACATGCAAGGTACGCTCCTAATATCCAACTTATCACCACTTTTTTGTGATTATATGCAACAATAATACAACCTAAACTTTCAAAAAGTTATAATTAGGTTTAGAGTTGTACCATACCTCATATGGAGATTTAATTTCCAAAGTTAGAGTAGGCAGCCTATTGGCGATATGTATCACAGCAAGGACACAGTCTCCTCAAAATTTTATTGGTAATACTTCTTAATGTTAAGAGATCTAGCCATCTTTAGTATAATTATATATCTCTCCTTTCAACTCTACCATTCTACTTATTTGTATCTGTATACCAAGTTTTAAGGATAATCCTAGGAAGGTCAAGGAGAGGTTTGAATAGTTTATCATCTAGCTCAAGAGCATTATCAGATTTTATGTTCTTCACTTTCTCTTCAAATTAGTTTATATCCATGTTTACAAAGGTTGACAAAGCTTCATAGGCATCATATTTTTGCTTCATGAGATATATCCATGTCATTGTAATGTGGTCATCAACCACTGTAATAAGAAAGTACCTTTCATGACCTTTGAAGTTAACTTTTTGTGGACCCCATGTGCCAATGTAGACAGGTTCAAATGCTTCTTTTACCTTGGAATTACTCACTAAAAATGGAGGTTTAGTGGGCTTGATAAGAGGGTATATGATGCAGATCTTGAGTGCTTATTAAAGCCCTTAAGTCCCCAGATTTAGAGTTTTCCTTCATGGGAGCATGTTCCAGCCTCATGTGCTAAATGGAGGTTTCACTCATCTCCTTTTCAACCGCAATATTCCTTGGAATCGAGAGTTCTTCTACTATCATAGCAAAATGGACCCTTCTCATTTGCATTCTTCATTGTATTATGCTTCTGTTTTTCCAAAACATCCTTCACAGGTTGATCAATCAGGTAATACATGTTATTGCTTACCCTCCCAATTCTCACGAGAGATTAAGTGGAGCTGTTTTCAATTACGTAGAATTCGAAGTGAAAAGTGACTCTACGATTTCCATTGTATAGGAAAACTGTTAACGAAATATATGGCACATATTTTGTATATGATTAGTTACTATACATAGCTTATTCCTTACGGCTTACTTTCCTGATCTTGTACTATATATTTTGTAATTATGATCAATGAGAAGGCAAGCTTAACCCTAATATTATTCTCTGCATGGTATCAGAGCCGTAAGGCACAATTTTTTTCCCTTCTCTATCTCTCTCTTACATTGTTTCCTTCTCACTGTCACGCCACATCAATGGCCGGTGATTCCGAGCCTCCCTCTACACTACCAGTTATCAACCCGCAATCTCCTTTCTACCTCGGCGCCGGCGATCGTCCCGACGATTTCATAACCTCCACTCAACTTACCCATGATAATTATGACGCCTGGGTCGCCGACATCCAAATGGCCCTTGAGGCCCGCTGTAAATTCGATTTCCTCGACGATATTATCACCCATGCTAAACCACCATATGCCATGGCAGACTGGACAACAGTTAACGCCATGTTAGTTTCATGACTCATCAACATTATTGCACCCGGAGTCAAATTTACACTCTATAAATATCGTGACGCTTCGCGGTTATGGTCTCATCTCAAGACTCGCTTTGCCCTCGTCAACAGGCCCCGTATCCAGCAGCTTCGCACATTCATTGCCACTTGTTCTCAGTCTAAATCAATGACGGTCTCACAATATTATGGAAAACTCAATGGATTATGGGAAGAACATTTTCTTCATGAACCTTTGATCGAGTGTTCTTGTTACTCGAACTGTGTTGCGGGCTCGTTGCATTCTTAACGTTGTGAAATCGGCAAGTTCCACGACTTTCTCATGGGTCTCAACTCCGAATATTATTCTCAACTTCGTACCAACATCTTGTCGACTAACCCACTTCCGTCTCTTGACCGCGCCTATCAACTGGTTATTCAAGACGAAAGAGTTCGTCTTGCAAGTGGTACGCACGAAGCCAAACCTGCAGATGTCTCGGCTTTGCTATTAATGTCTCGTGTGGTTGAGGTAGGGGCGATCGTACCGTATGTACTCACTGTCACAAAACCGAGCATGAGGTAAGTCGCTGCTTTGCTCTCTTGGCTTGCTCTCATTGGCATAAACATGGGCATAATGTCTCTACCTGCAACAAACTTGTTGGTTACCCCGAGGGCTGACAACAGCGTCCCAAGGTTGACTCCAGCATCGATCGTGGATCCAAAGCTGCAGCACCACGGTCTCGGCCTCGTGCCAAGGCCAATACTGCGTCTATTGGTGCACCTATTTCTTCATCGAAGGCATCGTCTAGCACTCTTTTTACCACCGACCAATGGAAGGCACTCTCTAGTATGATTGGTAATATCAAACTTCCTGAAAATTGTCTAAATGGTGAGTTTATTTCCACCTCTTGGATTAATTATACGAGTGCGATTCACCATGTTACCGATAACAAATCTTGGTTTTCTGACTTGGTCGCTAATTCTGATTGTCCCGTTGGCCTTCCCAATGGTGCTAATGTTGTTGCTACTCATATGGGCTTTGTGCGGTTATCTGATCATATTACTCTTACTGATGTGCTCTTTGTTCCTACTTTTAGTTGCAATTTACTTTCGGTTTCACAGTTAACTCGTGCTTTGTCATGTTTTGTGCAATTCAACTCTTCTATGTGTGCTATTTTTGAGGTGGCAGCTTGACGACTCACGTACAGGTCAATGGTGTCTCTGCTGACTTGTATTTATGGCATCAAAGAATGGGTCATCCTTCCGAGCGTGTCATGAAGTTGCTTCCTCCTCTTTGCAATCATCAGGGTAGTTTTGATAAAGCTTGTGAGATTTGCTTTCGTGCTAAACACTCTAGAGACAAGTTTCCTTTAAGTGACAAACGAGCCAGTATAATTTTTGAGAAAATACATTGTAATTTGTGGGGCTATTATAAACATGTTTCCTCATGTGGGGCTCGTTATTTTTTAACCATTGTGGATGATTTTTCTAGAGCTGTTTGGGTTCACTTGTTAGTGGATAAATCTGAAGTCTTTCGCATGTTTATGTCTTTTGTTGCCAAATGGGGAGGTCAAGCGCCTAAAATCTCAGCTTGTAGTTTTGGGGAATCATCAGGAAGCCGGTATTGACTACCATAATTTTTTCCCCAGTTGCTAAAATAACCACAATTCGGGTTTTTCTTGCTATTGCTGCTTCTAAAAACTGGGAGCTTCATCAGATGGATGTTCATAATGCCTTTCTTCAGGGCGATCTTGATGAGGAAGTTCATATTAAGCTTCACCTGGGTTTGAAACTCCTGATACCTCTCTTGTTTGTCGTTTCCGCAAGTCTTTATATGGGCTTAAGCAAGCTCCTCGGTGTTGGTTCGCCAAATTGGTCTTGGTTCTTAAAGGATATGGCTTATCCCAATCCTATTCTAACTACTCTCTCTTCACTTACTCCCGAGACTCTATTTATCTTAATGTTCTTGTCTATGTTGATGATCTCATTATTTCTAGGAATGATTCTGCTGCTCTCACTATATTCAAATCTTACTTGGGTGACTGCTTTAAAATGAAGGATTTGGATCTCTGAAAATTTTTCTTGGCATTGAGGTTGCACGTAGCACTTCTGGCATTTTCTTATGTCAACGGAAGTATACATTGGATATTATTACTGAGGCCGAGTTGTTAGGTGCCAAACCTTGTGCTTTTCCGATTGAACAAAACCATCACCTTGGTCGTGCTACTGGTTGTTAGGTGCCAAACCTTGTGCTTTTCCGATGGAACAAAACCATCACCTTGGTCGTGCTACTGGGACGGTTCTCGAGGATGTTGCCTCCTATCGACGTCTTGTTGGTCGTCTCATCTACTTGTCTATTACTCGTCCTGAGTTGGCTTACTCAGTTCATGTTCTCTCACAATTTATGCAAGCTCCTCTCCTTGAGCATTGGGAGGCCGCCTTGTGTGTTGTACGTTATCTGAACTCCTGGTCAGGGTATTCTTCTACGGGCCGACAGTGATCTCTCTCTTGAGGGTTGGTGTGACTCTGATTGGGCTGCTTGTCCCATTACTCGACGCTCTTTATCTAGCTGGATTATTTTCTTGGGTTCTTCTCCTATCTCATGGAAGATCAAGAAACAACATACTGTATCTCGTTTTTCGGCTGAGGAAGAATACCTCCATGGCGGCTCTTACTTGTGAGTTAAAATGGCTCAAGGGGTTGTTGCTTAGCTTGGGTGTCTCTCACCATAAGTCTATTCCTTTGTTATGTGGCAGTCAGTCAGCCTTACATCTTGCTAAGAATCCCGTGCTTCATGAGAGAACCAAACACATTGAGGTGGATTGCCATTTCCTACGGAATGGAATCATTGATGATCTCATTGCTCCTTTCTATATTCACACTAAGGCGCAATTGGCGGATATTTTAATAAAAGCTCTCGGCAAAACTCAGTTTGATCTTCTCTTGTCCAAGTTGGGCATTCTTGATCCATCCCATGCTCCAACTTGAGGGGGGTGTTAGCGTAATATATGGCACATATTTTGTATATGATTAGTTACTATACATAGCTTATTTCTTTTGGCTTACATCCTAATCTTATTGTACTATATATATTGTAATTATGATCAATAGAAGGCAAGCTTGACCCTAATATTATTCTCTGCAAAAACTTTCTAACAGATAGAAACTTATGCTTGAAAGTGGGAACAAATAACATATTTTTAAGGAAAAATTCAGAAGAGAGGTTCCAACTATTACCCTTTTTTTTTATAAGTCCCAACTATGAATTATTTCCTGTAGGTTCTAAGTTTTACTATCTTGTTATTTTTATAGGTCTTGAGTTACTTATAGCCGGTTTACAAAGTAAAAAATTTTAAACGTTTACTGCAGCAAGTGATGGAAACCTATAAATTGGGACCAACATTTAAAATCTTATCTTCTAAACCGATTATAAGTCTGTCAGGATCTATGAAAATCACAAAACAAAAAACTTGAGACCTGTAGGGAATAATCCATAGTTGTGACTCATAAAAAAAAATGGGTAATAACAAGTCTCCTCTTGTGAATTTTTCTTATTTTTAATGTATAGTGACGTTATTTTTCAGCACAATATCTCCTATATTAGTGATTATGGGAGTTTCTCATTTAGGGAAGTTGATTCTAGGTTCCTTATTACACCTTTTCACATCCACAAGACTTTGTAGGTCTCCTGTCATGTGATGGGACGCAGTTGTGTCAATGATCCAATGGCTTCCGCTTGTGTTCGCAAAATAGTAACTTACAATGTTTGAGTAACCAAGACCCATCCCATTATCCGACTCATTTTCATTTTCATCAGCAGGTGTCGGGAACAATATTAAGAGTTTCAAATTTTGATTTGTATTTAGTCATGAAGAGCCAGAGCTAGATCCTGCCTCACTCTTCGCATTTGCAACCATTCTCATATTGTCACCCTTGTTAAACTTTTGTCGATCTTTGAAAATGTTGTTTCAAGGTTTCTTTGGGATGAAGTAGGGACCATGTAAATGTGTGGTCATTCTCAATATTCTAACAACCAATTTTCAAGTGTTTTCATTCATCTTTTGATGACGACTATAAGTGGCAAAAGGGCCCTTAAGTATACGCGTATCATCCTAAAATACCCAGCTATATCAACATTAATAAAAAGCTAGAAAAAAAATACACTAGGAGCACCACATATAAGAAGACACCCATGAGAATCACATGGGACCCCAATGGTTGGAGCTCCCACCTCCCAGCCTCATAGTCGGGAGTTTGACTCTCATTAACCCCAAATTTGAGGTGTTTGTGTGGATATTGGCTTGTGGGTATAAAAAAATAGATAAAGGAATAAAAGAAAAAAAATGGGATAACTAATTGTTCCATTTGAATGGAAGGGGAGGGGAGGAAGTACGACATTTAAACTGAAAATCAATTTTTTGAGAAAACAAAAAATAAAGACAAAAGAATTTTATTTTCTTCTTCAAATGGTATGACACGCTATCGCACGTATTATGTAAGACTAGTATATATGTATAAGAAGACACCCATGATATATCTACTTTGATGTATCCGTCAGCTTGCTTAGGCCATACTCTTCAACAATAGAATCAAAGAACTTTACCACTTTTAACATTTATGAGATATCTATAGCACTTCAATTCTACTACACATTCTGTTATCATAAAGCACAAACTAGTTAACATATACAATAACAAGATTATAAGAAGCTAGTTTACAAACGAACGTCAACCTTGTCAAACTTCACTGGAATTGTTTCCTCCCCATCTCTGATAGAAACCAGCATGCTTTCGTCTGCCTTTAAGTAAGCATTCAAAAAGGCAACTATTACCCCTCCAACAAATTTTCTCATAGGCTCTCTAGATTGCCCATTCTTACACAAGCAGTAAGTGGACACTCCCCTCACACCCTTCGTACAATCATCTAGCATGTCAAGATGACCATAATCTTTTACAAGAAAATACCATGCAGGATTTTGAGATTCATTGTAGAAATTCTCGTGGTTTACACCCTCCGGTGCACACGGAGGAAACAATGGATTTTTCTTTATTGCACCAAATCCCGAACCAATAACGAGTACAGGCATTCCATCGAGTTTGAAAGATTGTGGAAGATGAGTTAACACTGGAGGTGGTGTTTGGTTTTTCTTTCCCATTCCATCAACTGGGTCAATCCCTATTAAAGCTGATATTTTCAACGGAGATGTTGTCACTTTCTTTAAGGCTAGAGCGAATGCTACTTTACCTCCACGACTATGGCCAGATATTGCAAGCTTGTCCAAATTTGGCCGTACATTCGATGGAAGAACATTTTTTAACGATTTTGATGCCCAGTCTATGATAGCTGCTGTGTCTTTGATTTCGTCACTTGAATCTGCTCCTGCTATAGTGTATAGCTGTTGCAGCGATCAAAGATAGATGAGTCAGATTCATTGATGCATAAGAAATATTCATGCCTTAGTCTATGTTGGTCATGTTGGACAAGTTTCTATGTAACAATGGTTTGAGACGGTCCAAATTAGTGCCAGACATACATAGTCAGATCACTCAAATATACTGTTGGTTATTTTTTAAGTTATTGAATTTATCCATATGGTTTAGGAATAAGTTGATGTTTGGTGCTAAAATTGAGAGTTTAAGGAGGGAAGAACAAGAAAAGAGTAGTCATTGTTGTTGAGCTTTGAACAAGGAGAGGAGAGAGAGGAAAAATACACAGATTCTATATTATGATGTAAGAAGTAAAAAGTGTAGTGTTAGAATATTACATCCTACCTATTTATAGTAATTACAATAGGTAACCAAACTAATGTTAGAATTACATCTAACAAACTAACTAACAATACTACTAAACTCTTAACAACCTAACTAACAACAATAACTAAATCTTAAACTTCAACAACCCCCTCAAACTAGAAATGGTTGAAGAACATTTTCAGTTTGAATAGGAGTAAACTATTGTTGTGATTGTGCCGTGAAGAAAGCATCGTGCTGCCTACAAGTAGCTGAACATAGCCACAACAGCTGAGAAAAAGCAGTAACAATATTTGTTGTTATGATCTTGCAATGGATCTCAGCAACACCACTCTTGAAGCTTTACCCCAAGATTTGTTGTTATACACAACAACTATACTACGACATCATTGGATTCAACCACCAAGCTATACCATAACACCACAACTCCAACGTAAGATGTAGAACATGTCCCCCCTCAAGCTTGGAAGGGTTGCATAACATTCCAAGCTTGAAAAGAAAACCAAGCCACTGAGGTGTACTAATACCATCTGTGCCAAAGGCCAAGTGAAGTACTAGGACACAATGCATGTGTAGAACCAAGAAAAGAAAAGAAGAAGAGATTAAAATGGAAGGAATGAAGATGGCAATGATAGGAAAAGAAGGAAGAGTGAATATGGGAGGGAGAGAGGAAGAAAGAAACAAAAAAAATGTGGACTACTTTGGGTCTTTGAAAATGACTACACTGAGTCTCATCAAAAATCATCACAATGATCATAGAAAAGACCATCTATTGGGTCTTGGAGAACAACCACTATGGGTGTAAAATGACCATCTAATGGGTTACAACAAAGCCGCAAAGGCACAATAAAGCCTCTAATGGGCGACAAAGGACCTCTATGGGTCACAACAAAAAAATGACTACTTGGTTCTTGAGACAAACAAGCCTTTAAGGGCACAAAACACACCCCTATGGGTGGAAAACAAAGAAGATAACCACTATGAGTTGGAGGTTAAAGTCATAAGACTATCAAATTTAGAACCTAACAAGGTAGGCTTTAAGAAAAACATATCACAATGGATCTTTGAACAAAACGGAGAAATGATCACTCAATAGGGATCACAAACAAAAGTCAGTTGAACAATTCAGTAGATAAACTGAATTCAGATGAGGAAAAGAAGAATTTCAGAGAGGAAGAAGAAAATAAAAGGAAACCCAACACAACAACATCAAGTCATCAACCAACCAAATTTGATATTGTTGAACAAGACAACAACAATAACAACATCTATCACAATAACAGCGAACCCAAATTCACCAAATAATTGCTGCATTTATCACCTAATTTCATCCAAAAGGAACTTCAACATTCAGAAAATTGCTTTCAATGTACACCAAGAATTTCCAGAACAATAAACCCAAATAAATCAGAAAAGGTTCCAGCAATCAGATCAAGAAATTGTGGTTGCAACACCACCAACCATTACTCGCATGTCGCAACAATCAGCCACAATTTCAACCACAACTACAATATGCAACAAGAAATCAAGAAAAAGAAGTACCAGAAGTTCAGAAACTCAAATACCTCATTGAATCAAATCAATCAATGAGAATTTTCAGAAGAAATTTCCAGATATTCAGGAGCAGTGGAAAATTGAAAGCACTCTATTATGTAAGTGAATATAAGAGCGAAATCATCAATTTGAATAAGAAGACGATCAAACCCATAAATCCAATTGAGAATATCCAGAAGAATCGCCAAGAAAACACCAATTTGCATAATGCACACCAGAAATGCAAAAACTCAATTTTGACTCAAGAATACCCAATTCAAGAAAACTCAGCAACCCAAATTCATCGGCTAAAAAGAAACCAAAAATTAATGATTGTCTGATTCATCCAAGAACAACCAAATGAAACAAGAAAACCACGGAAAACAAATTGTAACGAGCCTGAGTAGAAATTGACAATGAAATTCACCATTCATGAACCCAAGGATATCACAACGTCAAACCCAAAAATTCCAGCACAACCCATAAATTTCTCGACCCATCATAAATCCCAAAAGTTCTTGAGTAAAGTAATAAAATTCAAGAAAGTTTGATGAACTAGAAATTCAATCAATCGCACACCAAATTGCAGCAATCAAGAAGAGATTATGTAGAATTCATGAGTAATCAATTGCAAATTGAGGATGTAGAGTACGTGAGAAATGAACGTGAAGATCAGAAAATTCGTAGAATTCTATCACCAGAATTTTCCCGAAGAACTTCAAGGAAATATCTTATAAATTGAAAATTTTGCAGAAGAAAGTGAGTCAGGATTCGATTCCCGCTCTGATACCATGTTAAAATTGAGAGTTTAAGGAAGGAAGAAGAAGAAAAGAGTAGCCATTGTTGTTGAGCTTTGAACAAGGAGAGGAGAGAGAGGAAAAATACAAAGATTCTATATTATGATGTAAGAAGTAAAAAGTGTAGTGTTAGAATATTACATCCTACCTATTTATACTAATTACAATAGGAAACCAAACTAATGTTAGAATTACACCTAACAACTAACTGACAATACTACTAAACTCTTAACAACCTAACTAACAACAATAACTAAATCGTAAACTCCAACATTTGGGGATTATATGTCTTAATTACTTCCATCTACAAAGTAATATCAAATTATTGTACGTTAAGCATTGACGTCCACTCTCTCTCTCTCTCTCTCTCTCTCTTTGTCCTTTCTTCATTTGGTAAAAGATGACACCTTAACATTAATGTTTAGGTAAAAAATTTAAGCCCCTATTACCACCCTGTACAAGCTATATAGGGAGGCATTTGGTATGTGGGACAATGATTACAGGCATAAAAGGGGGTGTGATAAGGATTGAGAATTGGTTAGTGGGATAAGAATATAATAGTACATATATCTTATTTGATATGTATTTAGGAATAAATAGGGAATATTTAACGAAAATTACTTAAAGGCTTTACTAAATCTATGTCTCTACCCTCCCTCCTATTAATTAAGATTAAATGTGTCTAGCTTATTCCCCCAAAATCCATATCCGTCCTTATGCGTGGCCTGGTGGGAAGTCGTTACAAGGTAGCCGTACTGGAAGGTGCGGCTGGATCACCTCCTTTTCAG
Source organism: Beta vulgaris subsp. vulgaris (assembly GCF_026745355.1). Classification (NCBI taxonomy): domain Eukaryota; kingdom Viridiplantae; phylum Streptophyta; class Magnoliopsida; order Caryophyllales; family Amaranthaceae; genus Beta; species Beta vulgaris. The sequence continues at coordinate 30,816,328 of NC_079204.1, forward strand.
GGAGAGCTAATGCTTGTTGGGTATTTTGGTTTGACACTGCTTCACACCCAAAAAGTATGGAAGCTATAATTGTAAACCACAATCGAATCTATGGAAGCATTGGTTTATACATTTTTATTAGTCTCTACTCCAGGGATAATTTTTTTCGCTGTCTTTTTTTTGGAAACCTCCTAAAGTTCCAACTAAAAAATGAAATTGTCAACTGTTGCGCCTTAACGCATTTCGGGGAGAACCAGCTAGCTTTGGGTTTGAGTGGCATTTTACCCCAGCACAACTCATTCGCTGACTGAGGGGGTCGAAGATCAAGAAGTGAGTTATTTATACCAAGCATTCTTCTCACGGCTAGGTATAAGATTTAAAGGATAAGAAGTATACAATAGCTTAATTTTCCTTCAAACAAATAAATGTTATAGTAAAAAAGGATATTCTATCCCTATCCCACTCCTTATCCCTCCAAATAAAAGTCGCTTACGTGTAATACTTTGACAATGACTTGAAATTTTGTGTGAAAGTTTTTAGATTTGCTTCCTCTTAACTATAAGTAGTGCTTTCTTGTACAGAAGTTCCCAATCAAGAGTTGTGTTCCATGTTTCAAGTGTTTATTGTCAATTTTATTTTGTTTTCCAACAGGTGTAACAACGTGGTGGACCTTACCTCGTTTTTTAGATTTGTCTTAACCAAGAAGAATAAGCCTCCATAAACTACCCCACCCCTTGCCCCTACTAAGGTTGGACCCTTTGCCACTGACCAAATCTACCAACCAATAACCTTGAGTGCTAATCCTTAATAATAATATGGGTGTTTTCAGCAACTTTTTTTTAAAACGAGTTAAAATTCACAAGGAATCTTATTGTATTGGCTTTTTGTTAGAATTAGTTGTTTATTAATGAAATATTTTAATTTTACTTCCTATATAATTTGTTTCGAAATAGAAGTGTTTGTTTGAGCAGCATAGTGGTATCACCACAAGTCTGTTGTTAGTACTACCGGCTTGAGTCTTTACTACCCTTCGGTTCTTTCCTTGGTTTCTAAATCCCCCGTGTTCTTAGGAGTTCACTCATCCAATTGGAGCTCGATCTCCTATCTCACAACCACTAGTGATGGTTTTGGGGAAAGCTTGAACATTATCATCTCAACTATCAAGGATCCATCAGAGACTTGTTTCACTCTTAGTTTCTTGTAATATGCTTTTAGTTTGTTTTCTTAGTGTTGTAATGGTTTTTAATAACCTTAGTGATAGTGTGCAAACTTCATTTATTTATGCAAATTTTCGTGATATAAAACAAAAGTACCGGAGTTTCAGTAATGCAGGTCCTAATTCCATCATAATATATTATTTTTCTCATTAGTTTGTTTAAGAGGTTTCAACACACTGGAAAAATTTCGATAAGATAGGTCCAAAAATAAGTAATTGAGTAGAGATTAGTTACTCCTCTAGCATTTAGTGTTGAATACTATGAGAATAAGAATTCATAATTCAATCCCTTTTTATATTCCCTACGTTTTTTTAATACTTACACTTTACCTTTTCAAGATTGTCAATGTAAATGTTTGAACATTACATTTCAAAATTAGCATTGTAAAAATTATAAAGACGAATCAAATTAAATCTTACATGACTATATTTTCCTTACTAATTAATCACAAGCTTAGTAATTATTGAATATAAATTTGTGAACAGTGTAATAATTAAAAAGAAATAATAGGTTTAATGGTTATGTATCACTCGAAGGTGTGGATATATAATCCATTTGTAAAGGGAAGGTATGGATATCTCAATAATTAGGAAGTGGTGGGTATAAGATTCGACGAGTTTATAGGGAAATGAGAAACCTTTAAGTATAAGGTTTCATACCCAAGCTAAACTACGTAGGTACCTAACCAAATAATTTGCTGATCATCAATGATATTACATGAATTCGGTTCCATTACATTGCAAGACCCTCAACCAAACACCAAAATGTGTCCAAATATTGGTAGATATATTTGTTTTTAAGTGCAATATTTTAACTTTGACATTTTATACATTTCACATTGATCTTATTTTTTTTTACTAATATATATATAAAAAAATCATATGAATATTATTAGATTTGTTCAATTGATATTTTCATAATATCAATTTTTATAACATTTACAAATACATAATTAGAGAAATTAACGGTCAAAGTTGTACGTTGAAAAGCTTAAAAGTTAAAATTGTTGTATTTAATTAGAAATAGAAATTGTTGTACTTAATTAGAGGTTAGTATTTAAAATCATATTTGTGTATCACATTTTAGAATCCAAACCTTTGCTATATAGCTTTCTGAGTTAGGTAGTTAGTATTTAAAATCATATTTGTGTATCACATTTTAGAATCCAAACCTTTGCTATATAGCTTTCTGAGCTGCACAAAAGACTTTCGACGGCCTTAACAAAATAATCCAAATTAAAATCCAAATAACAAGTATAGAACATGATAATCATAAAAAGTTGGTTAAAAAAATACTCCCTCCGTCTCATAATATAGTGCTTGTTTCTCTTTTACACGGTCTTCAAGAAGTAACTTTGACCTTTAATATCTTCAATCCCGTATTAGTAAAAAATATAAAAAATTGATATTATGAAACTACACATTGAGACGAATATAACAAGATCCCACATGAATATGTTTTTTTATATATACAAATGAGAACATTTGGTCAAAGATTTTAAAGTTTGACCCACCAAAAATGAAGTAGACACTATATTATGGGACGGAGGGAGTAATAAAGTTGATATTACTCTCTCTATCTCAAAATATAGTGCTCACATTTGTTTTTTGTCAAAATATTTGGACTAAATTATCCTTCATCTCTACATAAATTTCCCAAATATCCTTACATTTCTTTAAAATATGTGTCCTTATATATTGTTTTACATTATTCCAATGAACATTTATCGTTTTCTATTTATTTTAATTTAAAGGAAAAAGAAAGTAAAGAGTTAGTTCCAAGACACAGAAACCGAGAAAGCACTTATTCCTTCCATTTTCCTTAATTTTCGTGAACAATGAGAAGTAAGCACTATATTATGAGACGGATGGAGTAAATGTTAGAGCTATCACATATTCTAATTTTAGACCCGAAAGTCTTAACCAGTAGTAAATATTAGTTAGTTCTTAATTCAATGGTTAAACGAATTACCTGTGGAGCTATAACGACAAAGCCATGAGAAGCGATATGTTTAATAAGCTGGGAGTAGAAATGGTTGTATAAGATATATCCATGAAGCATCAACAACACAGGAAATTCGCCACCTTCTGAACAAGATGGCGTCGCGATAATAAGCGGTTTTGATGGGGAGGTTGTTTTAGAATCAGAAGAGAAATCTTCTGCTTTGATATTGAGGAGGACAGTGGAATAGGTTCCATTATCAAAGATAGTGATAAAGTTGGAAGTGGTATCGTTAGTGGAAGAAGAGGGAGAAGACATAGTGGCCTATTATCTTCAAGGTGTATTATGCTTCGCTATAATTTATCCCACTTGCTAGTTGCTAGTGTGATCTTTTACTCGTGTTGGCAGTGTTTTCTTGTGGCCTATATTTGTTTTCATTTGTAATTGTATCCCAATAATATAATAGTAGAACAAATACTTCCTCCGTTTTGAACAAATACTTCCTCCTTTTTCTATAATTTCAACATTCTGATTTTAACACTTGCCAAGATATAATTTTAACGAAGGCTGATGACAGGAGTAAGGTGAGCACTTACTCTTGGTCCCTCTTTTTGAAGGCCCCAGCTCGGTCCCTCTTTTAGAAGGCCCCGACTTGGCCACCTATTAGGTTGTCAATGAATTATTTATGAGATAGGTATCCGATCTGTTGTCTAGGGATCCTTTTTTTAGTTTTTGCTCCAGGCCCCAAATATGTTTGAGATGGCACTGACAGCTTTTATCATTAATATATCTAATTATATAATTGTGAAAATTATAAAAAGTTGTGATTTTCTATATATACTTTGAGATACATCCAACAACAACTTACATGCTAAAGTTTGTATTGCATATTGTTATAAATTTTTGGTCAAAATAAGTGCAAGAATAGTACAAAATTCAAGACGTTGCAAGTGAATAATGGAAGAAGTATTATTAATTAATCTCATACAATATTTTAATTCTTTAGTAATTCATTGATAATAAACTTAGTATTAGTAATTGTTAGTCCTCTTTCACAATAAATTTAGGACAAACGACAATTCGATATTACACAATCCCCCCTATATCTTTCTTTGTATCACATAAGAACACTTATAATATAAGAGCAAAATAATTATAATTCATTTTATTGAATATATAATCCTTTTCTAACATGTTGCGTTATCATCTATTTTCCTAAATATACAATCCTTTTAGAAAATTGGCTCTACAAGGTAAAAACAAGTTATAATTTAGACAAAGTGGATTATATATTGTTTAAAACTTATTGGCCTACTGTGGGCCCTACGGTTATTGCGGCAATTCAAAGGTTCTTTTTCCACGGGTTTTCTTCTAAGAGAATGGAATGCAACTTTACTTATTCTTATTCCAAAAGTGGAGCCTCCAACTGAGGTAACTCATCTCCGCCCCATTAGTCTTTGTAATGTTGTTTATAAATCTATTGCCAAATGCATGGTGACTAGGATGCAACATCTTCTACCTCGATTAATTGATGACTACCAGAGTACTTTTATCCCGGGGCGTCACATGGAAGATAATATATTACTCTCTCATGAGCTTATTCATTTCATCAATAAACAACGACGGCAGAAACAGGGTTTAACTGCTCTCAAACTGGATATGAATAAGGCTTATGACAAAGTCCGCTGGTCCTTTTTACTAAAAGTACTAGCAGCATACGGCTTCCCGGCTCCTTGGCTTCAATTATTTAAGGAATGCATTTCTACAGTTTCCTACAGGATTTTGATAAATGGGTCAACCTCGACATCCTTTATGCCTTCCTGCGGACTTAGACAGGGGGATCCTCTATCCCCTTATTTATTTCTATTTTGTATGGATATCCTGTCACACATGACAACACTAGCTACGGAAATCCGGCAATTTCAAGGGATTCGGGTTCACAACCAGGCTCCTCATATTTCTCATTTATTCTTCGCTGATAACGAAATGTTTTTCTTCAAGACATCAGTACAAGCTTGTACGACAGTCACTACTGTTATTTCTCGTTTCTGTGAAGCCTCCGGACAGATTATCAACCTTCAGAAATCTTTCGTAAAATTCAGTCCTAATACTCCTACGGCGGATCAACAGGCATTCCAACAACTACTCCACATAAACTCTGTTTCGTCCCTTGTTAATTATTTACGAGTACCAATTGACATCCAGGGCTCAAAAGTACAACATTTCACTCCTTTATATTAGACAAAGTCTCCACTACAATCAGTCGCTGGAGTCACAATAATTTATCGCAGCCGGCTAAGCTGATCATTATTAACGCTATTTTACTAGGAAAAGTTCTTCATTACTTAACTGTCTTCAGAGTACCAGCAACAATAACAAACAAATTAGATAATCTGATGGCTACGTTCTTCTGGATAGATAGGTATAGCAAAGGTATTCATTGGAAAAGGCGGGGTATTTTACAACGACCTCATAAAATGGGAGGACTGGGAGTTCGAAATTCGGGTATCCTAAACACTGCCTTATTAATGAAAAAGGTGTGGCGAATTAAACAAAACCCACAGCTTCTACTTTCTAAAGTTTACAACCACTCGCACCTCCAACACCAATCGCGAATCCTAGGTAACCGTCAATTCTCTTGGGGGCATATGGGTCTCCTGCAAGCTGAAAAACACCTTCAGGATCATTGCCTATGGAAAGTTGGTGATGGCTGCTAGATTAGGGTTATTAGCCATAATTAGATGCAGGGACGACGGCCGATGTTTCGTGACTCCATAACACTTAATGAGGTGCGCAATCTTAAAGTGCACCATCTACTACTGCTGAACCACCAAGGCTGGAATTCGCGTCTCATTCACTCTCTTTTCGACCCACCCACTGCGAGGAACATTAAGAGCATTGAACTCCCTTGTCACAGCAATATCAAAGACTACCGTTACTGGCCTCATACTCAATCAGGTTACTATTCCACAAAATCGGGGTATGACTTTCTACTCCACCAACAAAATGATATATGTAGCATGACATCTACCATCGACGTAGCGATTTTCCGCTATCTATGGAGATTGAACATCATGCCTAAATGGAAGCTCTTTTTATGGAAACTTTGGCAGAACGGACTAGCTCTAAATTCAAACTTGCACAAAAGGGGCATTTCTACCAATGCAGAATGTTGCATTTGTCTTCACGATCAAGAAGATCTCCATCATCTCTTTAGGCTCTGCCCATTAGCCATTGAAGCTTGGAAGCACAACCACTTACCCTTTGATCACCTCTCTTCAATTCATTTGAATTTTTGGGATTGGTTAAGCCAATGGGTTAAACACTTTTTCATGGAAGATGGTGCAAGAGGCTCAAACCTTCCAAAATTCATAGGAACTCTTTGGGCAATTTGGTGTTTGAGAAATGGCCAAATTTTCTGCCAACACCGTCCCACAATAACTACTATAGCTAGTCAGTTGCAGGAAACTGCCCTACAACATCTGCTCTTTGTGCAAGCTGGTCGTGATCCAACGAGAAATCCCTTGGACCCCACCCATCCGCCGGGATTTATTGTAGCAAACATAGGGGAACATGTTACAGACTTGCCGTCTACAACCCTACTTATTTCCGGAAGCTATCAAAATAAAAATTGTGAAGGTGGCTACGCTTGGGTTCGTGACACCACAAACCCTATAAATTTTGACCAAAAAGGGTTCTTTTGCTATTCCACTTCGACAATCTTCCTAGGAGCTACAACATGTCTACGAGCACTAATTTCGGCCCAAGATCAACAATGCATGAAGCTCCAAATATACACGGCCTACAAGATGTTGATCCGACTATTATGCTCTACAACACAAACTCCTATAATTGTCCGTTGGACGATTAATCGTATACGTGATATCGGAAGACAATGTACTACCTGTAGAATACTCTATCTATCTAAAATCCGAGTTGCGTCGGCACACAAACTAGCGGTTTGGTGCCGTCAAATTCATAGTGATTTGTAGTCCTTGTTTTTACAGTTGTTTACATTCTTGTAAGTTTTTTCGATGTAAAAAAAAAAAAAAGAATTATAACAAAGTCATCTCATATAAGGATGTAAGGATTGCTGTCATGGACACCCAACCCTATAAATATTGTGTGTAGAATTAAAATCTCATCAAATCAAAAATTAATCTAACAACATGCTTTATTAAGTATATATGCTAGCTGTCTAAGTTCACGTTCTAATTGTTTCAAGGAAGAACAACATAAGACTCCTCTCCTAGCTTGTGCTCCCCCCAAAAAAATCACCTCATATTTGTTTCTCTCCTTTGTCAAACTTTGAAGAAGAATTTTTTCTTTTTGGTTCTTGCGATTTGGTGTCAAAGTAGGTGAATTGTCCTAATTTTTCATTCTTGATTTGTATAAATTACGTTTTCGATGGATGTTTGTGCACTGTAGTGCATTGTCTTGTTTTCGATCTACTTCAATTAGGGTATTGCTTTTGGTTTGTTGGGTGTTGATTTAATTGAATTAGTGTTTGTATTGGAGTGTAGAAAAATTGTAGCTTTAAGCTACATTCTTCAGATACTATGACATGAAATCTATATTGCTAATTTAGTATGTTTATTAAGAAGACGTCTAGGTGAATCCAAGATAATGATAAATCGTGTTGTATGGAAAGCGTAAGGACAGGTAGTTATTGCTAGAGAGAAATAACACAAATATTCATATCTTCATTATATTATAGCTGTAACAGTAGCTTTGAATAAGCTCTTATTCTGTTGTCATAGAATCTTGGTGGGAAAATTTTATTAAAACTAATTTCTATGAGTACCTCTAGATACTGGGTAATAAAGCTCATTGTTATAGGCATATTTGGCATGACTGGTTGTGGCGTTTGATGTGAGAAAAATGTCATATGAGAATTCTATTATCTCGCTACCAACAAGAGAATATCGTGGGAAGTGGAAGTTTGTTCCTACAATTAAGGAGTTGGTTACCACCACTGCTATCATCAAGGAATAGCCACATAATATCCTAGATATTTTTATAACTATTCGGTGATTTCATGAAGGCACATGACAAAGTCAAAGAATTCCCCCCCACTTCATGGGAACATTCCACATAAGACTCCACCAACTCCTCCACTATCGCACTACTATATGTTAAGGGGGCGTTTGGTTCATGAAGGGGAAAGAGAAAGGGTTTAAGAAAGAGAAACAAGGAGAAAGGAAAAGAAAACCCTTTGATTAAGAATGTTGTTTGGTTGAGAACTCATCTTCCTCCTCTTACTATTTTCCCCTCTCTCTCAAGTCTCAAGTACCACCATTCCCACCACCCCCTCACTGCCACCCATCAACACCGGCCTATCACTGCTGCCCTTCAACGACGCCCTCATTGCCGCATCTCACCGACGCCACCATTCCCACCACCCCCTCACGGTCCTCCCTCTTCCTTCTTTTCCTTCTTTATCACCATTAAAAGCCACATTTGAGGTTTGAAAGGTCAAATTCGACCATAAAAACTCTGAATTTGACAATCTAAAGCTAAAATCAAGCATTTTAGTTGGGTTGGGGTTTTTTTTTGTGGATGGATTTGGACGTGGTGGTTGAGTCTGCCATGAGTTAGTGGTTTTAACCATGGGTTGGCCATTTTCAGTGCATGGGTTAGTGGTTTCGGCCACAAGTTGGTGGTTTTGGCGCATGGGGTGGTGGTTTTTGTGGTTGATGGTAATTTTAGGGGCTCGTCTGGTGGTTTCGATGGCGATCGTGGTGGTTTCGGTGGCGGTAATGGTGGTTGGGGTGATGGTTTAGTTGTTAAGGTGGTGGGTTTGGTGGTTGATGTGGTGGTTTTGTGGCTAGGTTGGTGGTTGGAGTAGTGGTCAATGATTGGTCAAGGCCATCATGGGGTAGAAGAAAGAAAGGGTAAGTGAAACCTTGGGGAGGGTGGGGAATGAAAGTAGAGGACTTTGGGGGAAAGGAGAGGGTAAAGGGAATGATTGATTTGTCTTAACAAACAGCAAGTAAGGGAATCAAGCTAGTTGATTCTCTTACCCTTTCTAGAAAACCCCAAACCAAACACCCCCTAACACCCTTTAGTACCATTTAAAGGGAGGGGAAACACATCCTGCGAAACAAACAACTACAAACATATAGCTTTCTCCCTGCTTTTTCATAGACATAAGGTCATATTCCACCAAGAGCCTAACCCCAAAGCTACTATATTTTATCTCTAGCATCTACAAAGCATCATTGGTTTCCTAATGTGTGCTCCAAAAACATACATATCTATATTTACAAAGCGAGGAATATCACATCAACGAAGAAGTTCTATAGAAATACTACCGCAATACAAGTGTCCAAGTGATATAATTATCTCTTCATATATTACCATTTGTATTCCATTATGTCGATTTGTTAACATTTACAGTAGCCGTATATACACGGTAACACGGATAAAAACTGTACTTGTAATTGCAATGGCTTTAACGCCCAAACCATAGTGGATTGGTGGTCTCCAGTTCACCCGCGAATTTTACCCACCTTTATTGGCGGTTTTCGCTTCAACGTTCTTGCCTTCTCTTTCTTTATTTTCGTCACTTAAATTCCATCCTTTATTATTCTTATTCTAGTCTAGTTATCGACGTCCCAACCAATAGTTGCGCCTTGTGCGATTTTTGGCATAAACAATTTGGCTCCCACCGTGGGGCCAATGGTTAGATTCCCCCTCTTAACACATAACCACAAAATATACTCCCCAAACACATTCAAGCCCATCCAAACCATGAAGATTCATCCAAGTCCATTTTAAAGCAATTTTGGGTGTGCAAGGATTGTTCGTTGTCTCGGCGTTGTCATTAACTCAGCGTCACCAATTAGTGATGACATTGTAAGTCGGCGTCCCCATCCATAAGCATCATCACCAATTTGACGCCAATCATTATCGAAAAAATAATTTCCTCGTAGATGGAGATAAGTGATACCTTAACACTATACAAGTAAGTTTTTACCTATTTTAAAATTCAGGTTATTTACTTTAGAGTGTCCTACTTTATGTTTATAATTTTCGCATTTAATTTATCTATGACATCAATCTTATATCGTGACATTAGCATGTGAAGTACTTAGATGTATTGAAACCTATATATTGTATATAATGACTAACCTATTATGTACCAAGTGCATTTTAAGAGAAAATAAAGTTACAGGTGAAGATCGTAATATTAAGCGATTGTGATGTCAAGACCTTGCAATAATAATAAAAAAAAGTAAAGGTAACATTATATTTTACGGCTAACTTCATTTCATAATATTCATATTTTTTCGTGAAGTTGCTGTTGAGTTCCCTGTTTTGAATTTTGAGTGATGACAAACCACATTGAACTATTATATTGCATGCATGTTTCTGTTTACATGTGTAGGTGCCAAAGTACGAGTTCAATGGATAGAAAGACGAAGCTTGTGAAGCCAAGTCTTGAAGAATTGCATGAAGACCAAGATCATGTTGTAGCATTTAGGTCTTAGATGCAATGTAAGTGGTATAAAGGTGTTGATGCACTATAAAGGTATAAAACTAGAGAGATGAGTTAGTTGTGGATGACAAGAAACCTCGGTTACTTGTCATACACAACTACAAGTAAACTTGGTTGATTGGAACAGTCAGGGAACAGATTTGAACAAGTCCTCTAGGGTTTATTTCATGCATTCGTATTTTAGGAAAGTTTTCTTTTCGCGCAAAATTGATTTTCAAAATACACGGATGCATGGTTTGTTGTGTGAGCAAGATTTCTTAAGTATGGTAAGTGTTTATATGATATTATACTGATTTTATTTGATATCAAATAAAATCAGTGAGTATATTTTCCTTGGAATAATTTCCATACTTCCGAGGAAAATATACTCTCATAATATCATGTAACATTTACTTACCAAAGGCTTATTTAAGGAGTTCTGCTAGCACACAAACAGGGGGGCTTTTTGCACGCATATTTTCATATACTCTAAGCAAAAGCTTTCTCTCTCTCAAGCTCTCAAACCTAGCACAAACCCTAATACCACATAGATCTTAAACTTCTCTCATTCTAAGCGTGTAAGGCTGTTTTTTCTTGAGAGAAAACTTGTTGTAAGTGAGCAAATTGTGAGTTCAGTTTGCTGGGATCAACTTCATTTGAACTACCATAGTTGGTGGTTGGGTTGAACTTCCATAGGTGGAAGTTGGGGAATCATCTTGTGCATAGGTGCATAAGTGATTGAGTGTAATTCTTTTGTTATTTTGAGTTGATTAATAAAAGAGTGAGTGAGTGGAGGACGTAGACTTATTAGAAGTCGAACCTCGTTAATACTTGTGTTGTTTATTCATTGCTCTTATTTCCGCTGCTAGAGAACTGTTCCTTTACTGTTCTTAATATAATCGAAATATTTACAACATTCGGACAAATACTCAATTCACCCCCCCCCTTGAGTGTCACTTGCACTTACAATTGGTATCAGAGCCTAACTTCTTGAAAGGGTAACACCTAGAGAAGGAAGATATAATGACTACTCAAGAAATGACCAGTGGACCCGGAGGATCAAGGTTACCAAAGTTCAATGGGACCAACTATCCTTGGTGGAAAAATTGCATGAGAAATCTGATCATTGGCACAGACTATGAGTGCTGAATGATCATCAAGAATGGACCAAGGAAGGTGGCTAACAATTCATATGGAACAGAGAAGAAGGAGAGTGAGTACACTACTACAGATCTGAAGACGCTCGAGAAGAATGCAAAGACCATGTCACTACTTCAACAAGGTATTGCTGATAATGAGGTAAGTCGTACCTTAGCATGCTCTACTGCTAAGGAAATATGGGAAACCCTAGAATTAGCCTATGAAGGCACTAGTTAAGTCAGGAGATCTAAAGTTGATATGCTAATGTCTAAATATGAAACTTTGATATGAACCGAGATGAAAATATAAGAGATATGTTTACTCGTTTCATGACAATTATCAATGAACTTAAATCTCTTGGAAAGAACTTTACTAATGAAGATTTGGTGAGAAAGATCTTGAGAAGTTTGACAGGTAAATGGCTCCCAAGGTGACTCTATTCAGGAGGCTAAGGATCTAACGACCTTGTCCATAAAACAACTTATTGGGTCATTAATGACTCATGAGATGTTGGTGGATTCAAAGGAGGAAAGCAAACCAAAAGTCTGGGTTAGCTTTGAAGGTGAGGAAAATGATGAAGATCTCGATGAGATTGGACTCATGGCTAAGAGGTTTGAGAGGAGTCTCAGAACGCAGTTCAAGGGGAAGTCTTGGAAGAACAAGGGCAACTCGAAGAAGACCAGCTTCAGCACTGGTTGCTTCAAATGTGGAGAAACTGGACACATGATCAAGGATTGTCCAGCATGGAAGAATGATAAAGGAGGACAGAGAGAGAAGAAAATGACTAAGAGGGCTATGCTAGCCGCCTGGGGTGATTCTGATTCAGGTGGTGAAAGCGAGGAAGATGAAGCCCTAATGTGTGTGACTGCTCTGATTGGAGACATAGACCAGAAGCAGACCAGTTTAGGAAAGAAAGGACATGTGTCTCATGGCAGGAAGCAGCTCTTCACGAAAGAAAGGTAACTATCTCTAATATGCAAGAACAAATGAGATATTGTGATAGAGATGAGTTACTATTTTATTGATTCTGCTATTGAACAAAATGTTAAAGGAATGCTGCTTATAAAGCTAACAAAAAGAAGTTGAGAGAGTAACTCGAAACTTAGCCTAAGTGAAAGCCGTTCTACTGAACTTGAACTTATTTGTACAAAACTGAAGAAAAAATTTCAGAGCTTGAAATAAGTTTGGATCAGAAGAACATTGAGCTTGAGATGCTAAGACCTCAATCAGATTTTTCAAAAGCTGATTTTTATCAAAACAATGATAGAGGATTTAGTAAACTCAAGGAGGCTGAAGTTGAAGGTATAAATTTCGAGTTACTCAAACAGAAAAGCTTTACTTTAGAACATTCTGATTTAATTTTGGCTCATAATTATCTGATTGATGATGTGGAAGAATTGTTCAATGAGTATGTGGATTTGAAAGCTTCTTTTGCTAGCAAAGTGGTCCTAGTGTTAATGTTGAAGACTTATGTTTGGAATATGAGGGTAAGATCTGTGATTTCAATCCGAAATTATAAACTAAGAAAAGGCAAGAACATTGCGACCACTTCTGAACCAGATCCAGAACTGGTTTAAAACTTAAGGATGAGCTTCATAAGGCAAAGTTGGATCTTGCCATTGCTGCAGAATTTAATGAAGCTCAACTTAAGAAACTTGAAACCAAGGAACAGGATTTGAGTGACTGCTTGAGACAGATGAACAGGTTGCTCGATGCTCAGAGTACTTTAAACATTCTGACTCACAACCTGGTAATCGTCAGAGGTTTGGATTAGGGTATTCTGGAACCAGTTCCCAACAGGCACCAAAGTTGGGAAGAGATGAGACTTGGATTTCTGAATTCAAGAAAGGTAAGTATGTGTTTGCAAAGGACATGCACGTATGTACCTATTGTGGTAAGAATGGTCATGTTATTAATACTTGTTAGACTAAGCAAAAACTGATAAAAGAAACCAGTCTCATGTCACAATGCCCATTATCAGAAGGGTCACACACAATTGGTCTAACAATGGAAAACGATAAAAACAAAGAAGACCAATGTAAAACAAATCTGGGTTAGAAAGGACAGAGTCAAACATTTCAAGGACAAGGAACCCAAGAAAATCTGGGTTCCTAAAACTAAACCTTGATTTGTTCGTGCAGGTTAGAGTGAGAGCAAAGCCATACTGGTATTTGGACAGTGGTTGCTCAGACACATGTCAGGAGATAAAAGTCAATTTCTCTCACTCGTAGCCTATGAAGGAGGAAGTGTCACCTTTGGAGACAATAGCAAAGGTTTGATTAAAGGTATAGGTAAAGTTGGTAAGATACTTTCTCAAGCTATTGATGATGTTTACTTTGTAGAAGGTTTGAAACATAACCTCTTGAGCATTTCTCAACTATGTGACAAAGGAAACCAGGTTGAATTTGAAACCAATCTTTGTCATATAGTCAACACTGAAACAAGGGAACTGGTCTGCAAGGGATTTCGACATAACAATGTTTACATAAAATTTTTAAGTCAGATTCCAAAGACCAGGCCACTTGTGTTAGTGTTATAAAGGATGATCATTGGCTGTGGCATAAGAGACTTGGACGTGTAGGTGACAGGTTTACCTAACATCAAGTTTGCAGCAGATCATATTTGTCATGAATGTGCTAAATGTAAACATGTCAAGTCCTCTTTTCAGCCAAAGAAGTTTGTAAGCACAACTAGACCTTTCGAACTTGTACACATGGACTTGTGTGGGCCCATGCGTGTGCAAAGTCGAAATGGTCATAGTTATGTGTTTGTGTTAGTTGATGATTATTCTCGTTTCACTTGGACAATCTTTTTGAAGTTTAAAAATGAAACTTTTGAAGAATTTGAAATTCTGGTAAAACAGGTCCAAAACAAGATTAGTCATCAACTGGTCTCTATCCGGTCTGATCATGGTTCTGAATTTGACAATGTCAGCTTTGTAACCTACTGTAATGATCATGGTGTATCTCACAATTTTTCAGCTCCTAGAACTCCACAACAAAATGGAGTGGTTGAAAGGAAAAATCGCACTCTAGAAGAAATGGCAAGAACAATGCTTCTAGAGAGTGGTCTTCCTCGAAACTTCTGGGCTGAGGCTGTGAGTACTTGCGTGTTATATTTTGATAGGGTAATGTTGAGACCTTTACTGAAGAAAACACCTTATGAGCTCCTTAGGGGAAGAAAACCAAACATTGTACATTTACGGTTTTTGGGTGCAAATGTTTTGTACACAACAATGGTAAATCAAGTTTGGACAAGTTTGATCCTAGAGTGATGAGGCTGTTTTCGTTGGATACTCTTCACACGAAGGCATACAAAGTTTTCAATAAAAGAACCTTTGTGTTGAAGAAAGTATCCATGTCTTTTTGATGAGACTAACATGTTCAGCAAGCATGTGCAGGTTGAAGATGCTGATGAGTTCGAAATTGGTATGCTGAACTTTACAGGAGCTAAGGATGGAGAAGGTGCTGAACCAGGCTCACCACACAATCTCTATAGAGAGGAAGAGTCTGGTCCAGCACAGAATCAGGTAGCTCAAGAGGTAAGGGAAGGAGATAGTGACTCAGATGCTCATCCACATGAAGATGATGCAGATGAGACCACTATGGAAACTGGTTCACTTCTCAAACAACAATGAGACAGGGGAACCAGTACAGGAACAGGTTCAACATTAGGAGCAAATGAAATTTGATATGAACAAATCTTTTAAGTACAAGTCCTCTCACCCCACTGATCTAATCATTAGTGACATTAACAAGGGGGTGCAGACAAGGAATCTACTTTGAAAACTTTTGTGCATTCTATTCCTTCTTATCAAATGTTGAACCTACTGACTATAAGGTTGCTTTAACGGATCCAGATTGGGTTCTAGCCATGCAAGATGAACTCAATCAGTTTGAGAGAAATCAAGTATGGCATCTTGAACCCAGGACGGAGAACATGTCTGTTATTGGAACTAAATGGGTGTTCAGGAACAAATTGGACGATTCAGGAATTATAGTCAGAAACAAAGCTAGGCTAGTGGTTCAAGGGTTTAATCAACAAGAAGGAATTGATTATGATGAAACCTTTGCTCCAGTAGCCAGGCTTGAAGCTATCAGGATATTAATTGCATTTGCTGCTCAAATGAACTTTAAACTCTTTCAAATGGACGTTAAGACAACCTTTCTTAATGGTTATTTGAAAGAAGATGTTTATGTAAAGCAACCCCCGGTTTTGAGGATAGTGACTTGCCAAATCATGTTTTTAAACTCGACAAAGCTCTTTATGGTCTCAAACAAGCTCCTAGAGCATGGTATGAGAGACTTTCCAGTTTTCTTTTAGAAAATGGCTATAAGAGAGGATTGGTTGACAAGACACTATTCTTGAAAGAAAGGGGAACTGATCTGTTAGTGGTCCAAATATATGTTGATGATATTCTGTTCGGAGCTACTAACCTGATTTGTGTAATGAGTTTGCAGATTTGATGAAGAGCGAATTTGAGATGAGTATGATGGGAGAACTTGGATTCTTCCTTGGGCTTCAAATCAAGCAAACCAAAGATGGAATCATGATCCATCAACAGAAATACCTCAAGGAGCTGCTGAAGAGGTATGGTCTGCAAGATAGCAAGTCCTATGAAACACCTATTCCAACTTCTACAAAATTGAGCCTTGATGAGAAGGGAAAGGATGTTGAGGGCAAGCTATACAGAGGTATGATTGGCTCATTGCTTTTCTTAACACCTAGTAGGCCAGATATAGTGTTTTCAGTAGGGTTGTGTGCGAGATTTCAAAGCAACCCTAAAGAATCTCACCTAAAGGCTGTTAAGAGGATTCTTAGATATCTCAATGGTATGATGATGTGTTTGTGGTATCCAAAGGGCAGCAGCATGAGCCTCATTGGATACACAGATGCTGACTTTGCTGGTTTTATTGTGGACAGGAAGAGTACTTCTGGAATGGCCCACTTCTTAGGTTCTTGTCTCATTTCATGGGGATCTAAGAAACAAAATTCTGTAGCCTATCCACATCTGAGTCTGAGTACATTGTGTTGCTTTGTGCTGTGCTCAACTCTTGTGGATAAAGTCACAACTAAAGGATTTTGGGGTCTGTTTCGGAAGTGTTCCTATTTTATGTGATAACACAAGTGCAATCAATATTTCGAAAAATCCTGTCCAGCATTCTAAAACCAAGCATATTGAGATTAGGCATCATTTTCTAAGGGACAATGTTGAAAAAGGTAATGTTGAGTTGGAGTTTTGCAGGTCAGAAGATCAACTAGCTGACATATTTACAAAACCTTTGAGCAGAGAAGTGTTCATCAAGCTTCGTACCTTGTTGGGTATGATTAAGATTAGACAATGAGCTCTTAGGTCTTGACTTGTCCCTTTGGCTAGTCAAATGATGTCAATTTGTGTATATATCTCTTTTTTCTATTGTACATTTTGTTTTTGCTTTTTAGGGCTCACAAAGTTTTATGCGATGCTGAACTGATCATCTTAGTACTTGGGTACTTAAGCATAAGTCTTAAAAAGGTAAGTTGGCACAGACCAGTTGCAGACCACTTGGGAACCAGATTCTTGAGGCGGTTATTCTCTGAATATTTTTCAAATTTCAAATAAGGAAAATAAATGAAGTGACGGTTGTAATTAAGGCAACTGCAGTTTGCGAAGAACGGATATATCCGGTTGGTTATTTTCTTGCCATCTATATATATTCTTGCATGTGATCATACTTTCCTTATTTCTTTCTTATTCTCTTTGATCACATATTTTCCTGATATTCTTTTCCTTTCTTGCTTATATTCTCTCGATCAACCCTAATTCCTTTCTACTTCTTTCTTTCTCGAATTCTTGAAACACAAATTGTTCAAGTTTTCTTTTTTTTCAAGTGCTCAAAACAGAGTGAATTCAGTCTCATCATGTCAAAAAAAGGAGACTAGGTTGGTAGAAAAGGAGGTTGAAGAATCTCCCGAAATTGAAACTAAGAAAACAAAGGAAGTGGCTAAACCAGTGGAGAAATTAAAGAAGAAGGAAGGTGCTGATGTTGAGGGGGAAGTTACTAAGAAGGAGAGTGTTAAGGCTGTTGCTAGCAAGGGCACAAGGGTAAAGACGGTTGCTAGGAAGGGTGCTGAAACTTCCAAAGGCAAGGGGATTGAGCAGGAACCAGAACCAAACCAGTTCCCAGCTGACAAAAAGAGGAAGCTGCCTGCTATTGTTGCTGCAGAGGGTTCTAAACCCAAGAAAAGTAAGTCTATCACTCCGAGCCTTTGTATGATTTGAGGGATAGGTCTATTCTGGTTGGTTTTTTTGTTGCAAAGAGTTGGGTTGATCAGAAATTCTTGCATGAGGTTAAGGAAGCTTTAGAATTTCAGAAATGGTCTGTTTTGTTTGCAAAAGAACTTGATGTGTTTATGCCTTTGGTTGAGGAATTTTATGAACACCTGCATACTAAGGACGATGGGTCCTACTTTGCTTTTTTTAAGGGCACTCCCATTAATTTATCTGAGAAGATTTTGGCTGAAATTCTCAAAGTCCCAAACAAGGGACTTGATGTGTACTCAAGGGAGAACTGGCCCACAGTTTATAGGTCAGAAGGGCATGACATATGCAGGTGGTGTTCTGAAAATGAAGAATGCAGCAAAGGATGATGCAGCTGGTGCAGGGACCAGTACGGAATCAGTTCAGGCCACTCATGCTTTGGTAAAGCAGTTGAGCGAGCAGAATCAGATGATGCAGAACATGATGAACACTGTTACTGAGTTGTGTTCTGCACCTCAAGAATCCCAAAGAACTGGCATTCAGTCAAGAAAGGATTCTGAAGAAAAGGAAGAGTCATCCCATGCCGTTGGTGATGAAGATGATGATGAACTGGTTTCTGAGGAGAAAGAAGAAGAGGAGGAGGAAGAAAATGAAGAAGATGTTTCAGAGAATCTTGAGGAGGAAGAAGATGATGGGACTGAAAACGACTCTGGAGCTGATTGATTTCTTCTCTATTCTTCTTGTTCTATTTTGCTGCTAACACCTCTCTTTTCTTGAACTTTCTATCTGGTTCCCCCACTTCCCAAATTACAAAAACATTTGATCTTATGTAATTTGGTCTACTACTGGTCTGTAATAACTCTTATTTAGGTCTCGTAGCTTTTGGTGCTTTGCAGGAACAATGGTAGCATCAGCATCCCTAGAATGCTGTTTGAGCTGCCTATTTAGCATGAACTTCATATAATTAGTAGTTTAACTACTGGTTTTATGTTGTTATTTGTTAATTTGTTTGTTTTCTTTATCTATTTTGATGATGCCAAAAGGGGGAAGCAGGTGTGAAGTTCTATGATCTTTTCCACTTAATCTTAGGGGGAAGCAGGTCTGGTGTTACAACCTGTGTGTGTTGTAGCAACTAGAGCAAGGTTGAGTGCCTTGTTAGAGGTGACAGACCAGAAGTGGTCTGGAAGGGAGTGTATTCAAAGAACTTTATTTCTTTTCATCCTAATAACTTAGAAATAAGTCTGAACAACTACTGATGTTCTTCTTGCGAATGCATGTTTAAGTCTAAGAGCTCTGAGTCTAATTAGTATCTGCCTATGGTACGTAGAAATTCTTTCTTAAACTACTGTCAGTTAGTTGTGAACTGGTGTACTTGTAAATGATGCTTAATCTGCAGGAACAGTACGAGACCAGTGCCTTGAGTTCTTATCTTAAGAATTCAAATTGTTTGAAAAAGTTCTCAAAACTAATGATATTATTTGCAGGGGGAACTTCAGGGTTTGTCATCATCAAAAAGGGGAAATTTGTTGAGTTCCCTGTTTTGAGTTTTGAGTGATGACAAACCACATTGAACTATTATATTGCGTGCATGTTTCTGTTTACATGTGTAGGTGCCAAAGTACGAGTTCAATGGATAGAAAGACGAAGCTTGTGACGCCAAGTCTTGAAGAATTTCATGAAGACTAACATCATGTTGTAGCATTTAGGTCTTAGATGCAATGTAAGTGGTATAAAGGTGTTGATGCACTATAAAGGTTTGAAACTAGAGATATGAGTTAGTTGTGGATGACAAGAAACCTCGGTTACTTGTCATACACAACTACCAGTAAACTTTGTTAATTGGAACAGTCTGGGAACAGATCTGAACCAGTCCTCTAGGGTTTATTTCATGCATTCGTATTTTAGGAAAGTTTTCTTTCCGCGCAAAATTGATTTTCACAATACATGGATGCATGGTTTGTTGTGTGAGCAAGATTTCTTAAGTATGGTAAGTGTGTTATATGATATTATACTGATTTTATTTGATATCAAATAAAATCAGTGAGTATATTTTCCTTGGAATAATTTCCATACTTCCGAGGAAAATATACTCTCATAATATCATGTAACATTTACTTACCAAAGGCTTATTTAAGGAGTTCTGCTAGCACACAAACAGGGGGGCTTTTTGCACGCATATTTTCATATACTCTAAGCAAAAGCTTTCTCTCTCTCAAGCTCTCAAACCTAGCACAAACCCTAATACCACATAGATCTTAAACTGCTCTCATTCTAAGCGTGTAAGGCTGTTTGTTCTTGAGAGAAAACTTGTTGGAAGTGAGCAAATTGTGAGTTCAGTTTGCTGGGGAAGTTGATCGGGGATCAACTTCATTTGAACCATCATAGTTAGTTGTTGGGTCGAACTTCCATAGGTGGAAGTTAGGGAATCATCTTGTGCATAGGTGCATAAGTGATTGAGTGTAATTCTTTTGTTATTCTGAGTTGATTAATGAAAGAGTGAGTGAGTGGAGGGCGTAGACTTATTAGAAGTCGAACCTCGTTAAATCCTTGTGTTGTTTATTCATTGCTCTTATTTCCGCTGCTAGAGAACTGTTCCTTTACTGTTCTTACTATAATCGAAAAATTTACAACATTCGGACAAACACTCAATTCACCCCCCCTCTTGAGTGTCACTTGCAGTTACAGTTGCCACAGGGAGGTAAGACAATATACTTTGCTTGTTATAAATTTAATGCTCTGTTCATTATTATTATTATTAATCTTCAATGCATGCTTTAATATCTAATGTTTTGATTATCTTATCATTTTTGGATACCTAATGCTTTAATTACTAATAGTTTTTTTAATATTAAACAACACTACCATAAGGGATTAGTTTAAATGTAGACGTCTTCCCAAGGTAAGTTTTTTTTTCTTATTGTAAATGACGTTTATATTAAGCATGTCATGAACAACGACAGTCATCAAAACCACTGAGGTATGTCATATTAATCTTATTTTTAATATTAATATGATGATGATCTTTGTTATCTAGATTAAAGTTTTAATTTATTGTCTCTTCTAGCTAGTCTATAATTTGTTGTTTGTTAACATGGTCTTTACAAATCTAATGTTTTACATTTTATCCTTATCGATATGTATATTACCTTAACGCTTTACATTTGATTTCCATCAATATCTTGTTGCCGTAAAGTTTTACCTTGTAGTTTCATTATTAATTCATTATCTTTGTCACCTTGCAAGCATTATCTTTTCATCGCCATGTTTTTGACGTAAAAGCACACACGATCAATCTGTGATTCGCATCACTTATCTATCCGTTATCGACTAACCGTGATTCTTGTGCACGCACTAGTCAAACACTTTAATCTACATCTTTATTATCAACTAACATTATTTGCATGATTGTAATCTTTTTACATGTCATTAGTATTTTCGATTTACTAAAGATATCATGCCTAAGTACAACATTATTGTTTAGAGTGATGGCAACAGGTTAATTGGTACCATGATTAACAAACATAATCATGGCATATGCATATATCAATGTCACCTTACTGTCGTTCATCATTCCATGGCATCATCTTAATGACACTCTTGAACCAAAGATATATTCTTAGTAATGGTCGTCATCCATGTGACGCATGAATAAGCTTATTACTTGGCGTGATAACCAAGTATTTCTCTTTAAGACTACTTATATTAGCTTTAATATGGATTCGATTATGACTACCTGCTATAATATGTGCGTCTTGAGTTAACACAAATTTGTGAGGACGAACGAAGAATAGATTATAGCATCTAACTTCTAACTACTAGTTATTTCCAAAGACCACTCTTAAAGTCACAAGCGTTATCTAATTTTGTGGCTGACTTCAATTCAAAACTAAGATCGATGTGAAGACCTTAATTTTGTCCTAATAAAACCGCCATAGGAGGATGATAGTATGATTTAGTTGTTGTGACTTTTAGATTGTAACTTACGATCTTTTTTGTCCTGACTTTGAAAGCGATTGACAGTTATGCTTATAGAATTTGAGCACGGGTACAACAATAGTCAAAGACTTAAGCGTAATGGGGGCTGACACCAGCATGACAAAGTTTGACATTAAAACGTCTTTTTCCATTAACGTCGTCAAGTAAGTTGCAAATAGTGATCATTGTTGATGCCACATAGGTATGCTAAAAACTCTTTCAAAACTTTTTATAATATGTTATGGTTCAGATGAATGGGATGAAGACTTAGTACATAAATTATCCCCCACACTTGACTATAACGTAATTACACTATCATTTACTTTTGTTTTATTTATTAACTCAATGACAACTCTTCTTTCTCACGAAGTGACAAAGAGGTTACTATTATTTACTTGGACTAACGTAAACTGCAGGACTTAATCCCTTCACAAGGATTGCTTGAAATATTTATATGTTTATAAACAATAAGACATTTAAAGCTAACATCAAAATGTAGATTGAAAATTGTTTGACACAATGACGACAAGTTCAAGGACAATGACACAACTATCACAACAGTGATGACAAGAATCAATCGATGAATGGATCTGACACTCACACTTAGCACTATGACGATCCATGCAAATATCAAAACATCATCAACGAGTACTCGATCCTAAAGTCACTCAATCTTCTAGCACTTTTGTTCCTCCTTCATTGTTGATTTTATTCGTTTTACTTCATTGTCTCTATTACTTATACCTTTATGATTCTCATCATCTCTTACATATGTTTCGACGATTTTGACTATTTCTTGTTTATAATACGTAATTTCTATCATACTTCTGAAAGTACTTTTTTTTACTTACACCTCCAAAGAGACATTGCATTTACAACTACTTTTGCAGATCAATCGTGCATCAATGACATTGACAAAATTCTGAATCTTGAGAAGTACCCTTGTCCATTGACTTCAAACGCCAAACATCAGTTGTTTGACACTATATAAGGCGTTCATCACCAAAACTAGCATTCGTCGTCAACATCAGGAGAAATAGACAACGACTACGTTAAAGGAAATTGTGACCATATATGATATGATGACAAATGACAAAGAATCCCAAATATAAAGTGAAACAAAGAGGATGACAACATATAGTCAGCTGTTGAGGCTCTACGACGAGAACAAATCATTGGTGTTCCATGACCAGTCACTAACATTGATAAAACTCATGACGACGGTTAAATAATTTCTAATCTATTTATGCAATTGTTACTCGTATCATTGACCCCCTATGAATTACTTATTGCTATCATGTGAATGCTTTATTGTGTTACTTATCTATTATACATGTTTATATTGGTCCTCACAAGCACTACTAACTTCGTTATCATAAGAACAATTATTTTTGTATGCTTTCTTTCGCATAATTAATGTGTGACAACACAACACCAGTCAAAAGATGATGCAACGCTTGCCTTCAGAAGACATGACTCCAGCAAAAAGACGACACAACACTTGTCTCGAAATGATGTGATGCCTACATCTAGATCATGAGATGCTAGTCAAAAGACGACGCGACACATATCTATACACGATACTATGCCTATCACCAGAGGACACGATGATAGTCGCTAAGCACAATAATGACATAGGGACAACAATTATCACACAAGTGTAAATTACACGTGTTTTTAAAGCATGGAACATGCATCAAGTCAATAGCATCACATGACATTAGTTGACATGATCTACTAGCTATGATACATAACAAAGGCACTCATTTTCATTTCTTACATGCATCTACTAAGCAGATACAGTTTAACGCCCGATATTAACAGACACGCTAATGTTCCTTCATTTATTATGTTTAAACATTACATCATGAGGTAAAAGTATACGTATCTTCACACCACACATAGTTTTTACGCATAAACGACACACATACACATACATGACGCATTTAGACACATACTCTATATTTCAATGATTAAAATTTTATATGTCATGACATTTGTGTTCCAATATAAATGAAGTTTTGAAACCATAGATAATGCATCGGCTAACTGACATAGATGACATAAGTTTGCTATGATGAAATACCGACATGTAAAGGTATTTATACCTAACTTTACTAAATCATCTAGTAAGACCTTTGAGTTTAGCATTGTGTATCCACAGAGGCACCTATGATTATTTTATTTGTTGACTTAAGCTATTGCATCTTGAGATGATGCATGCATATGTTCAAACACACAAAGCGTCGTTACCTATGAAGACATGCATACATTTTTTTAATGTTGTGTAACCTATGACATAACATTTGTGTCATGACAAAACTAATTATAAGCCACCTTATAAAGAACATTAATGATTACAAAAGAATGACTAACGATATACTATGACACTCTGAAGGTGTTGACACCAGAAGCTCATGCTTTAACATCCTGAGTGGCTTTATTGCCAGACTTTATTCCACCACACTTTAGACGACTTTATCGTCGGACTTAGTCCCACGACACTCCAGAGGGCCATTTCGCCAGATTTCCCTCGATGGTGCTTCAAGTGACCATGTCGCCGAAATTCTTTTGACGACATCGTCTTAAGTTGTCATGTCGCCCGGATTGTTTCTACGACATCTTAAGTGGAAATGTCGCCATAATTCTTTCTACGACATCTTAGGTAGCCATATCGCCAGATTTCCCGCATGATATGTTAAATGACATACGATTTTTCGATTCTACGTATTCATTTTGAGATTCTCGATTGGTCATGACACTAGCAACGAACGATGAGGAAAGAACCAAGGTACGCTGAACAACTCTGACGCATGTGTACGACGCCTATGAAATAACCCCTTAAGTTGTGACGCTAGCTCATCTTCAACGACAAACGTCACTCATTTGCAATACGACAAAGTTTCTAAGCGACGTTCAAATAGTTTCACTTGTAAGATAATGACTCTGTGATAACAATCAATAAAGATCAAAGACGTCAATAGACAGGACGACAAACGAAAGTCATTTATCAACAACCATACATCAGTAGCAAAGGATGTGAAAATAACGGTAGACATGGAGTAACACACGAAGACTATTTTCCTAACCTCTTGTGCACTTTAATTAGGAAAATAGGGGCTATTGTTATAGGCATATCACGACCCATTGCGGTGTTCAATGTGAGAAGACGTCGTATGAGAATCCTATTATCTCCCAACCAACAAGAGAATATCGTGGGAAGTGGCAGTTTGTGCATAAAATCAAGGAGTTGGTTACCACCACCATTATCATCATGGAATAGCCAAACAACATCTTAGATATTTTTACAACTATCCGGTGATTACATGGAGGCATATGACAAAGTCAAAGAATTCCTCCTACTTCATGGGAACATTCCACATAAGACTCCACTAACTCCTCCACTATCACACTACTAAACACATCCGACGAAACAAACAACTGCAAACATATAGTTTGCTTTCTCCCTGCTTTTTTCATAGCATAAGGTCATATTCCACCAAGAGCCTAACCCCAAAGATACTACATTTTATCTCTAGCATCTAAAAAACACCATTGGTTTCTGTTTATGCCAAAATTTATCACTTATGATGAAATTAAAGTTTGTGGGACGTGTTAACCAGATGATGTTAAAGTTGATGCGACAAAAGAATGCAAAGGGGGGTCAAAGGGGATGAACACACAAAAGTGGTGACGCGGAAAACCCCAATGAAGATGGGTAAAAAACCGCGGGTGGTTGGAGATCCACCAAACTAATATAGTTCACTATCTTTCTTCGTGACTGGTCGTCGTTTACAAGAATGCTTAGTTCACTCTAATGTCTTTCTCACAATATTGCATAAAAAAAACATGTCAATGACCTATCTCTCTCTTTTATATGCCTTCTTTTTTCCTTGGCTTTTTCCCCAACGAATACAAAAATAAATTCACTAATTATTACATTAATCTTCACGCTTGAATCATGGGGAATCTTCTATGCTCACGCTCCAGCGTCTTAATGTTGTCCCTTGTAACGCTTCAATCTTGCATCCTTCACAGTGTCTTCGGGTTGCATCTTCTTTGTCATCACGTCAGATGGTATTATGTCATCGAGTCATCGCGTCATCGCGTCAATGTCATCCTGTCAAAAAATTCAGCTATAACAGTTTCCTACTTTGTGCTCCAAATACATACATATCTATATTTACAAAGCAAGGAATATCACAAGAAAGAAGTAATTCTATAAAAATTCTACCGTCGATACAAGTGTCCAAGGGATATAATTATCTCTTCATATATTATCATTTGTATTCCATTATGTCAATTTGTTAATATTTGCAGTAGCCACATATACATTGATAAACAATGTACTTGTAATTGCAATGGCTTTAACACCTGAACCATAGTAGATTGGTGGTCTTCAGTCCACTCGCGATTTTTACGCACCTTCATCGGGTTTTTCACGTCATCATTGTTACCTTCTCTTTCTTTATTTTCATCACATAAATTCCATCCTTTATTATTCTTATTCTAGTCTAGTTATCGATGTCCCAACCAGTGATCGTCCCTTGTGCACTTTTTGGCATAAACACTCATTTAGAAAATAAATACTCTTAATTATCTCTTTCTCCCTATTTTCTCTCTTTATTTCTCTATCTCTTGTTTGAGATATTCTATTCTCTTCTCAAATCAAGATTAGTTTGAGTTGCTCAAACTCTTGATTACTTGTTTTTAGGAGCTACTTTTAAACTATTGTTACATTGTTATCATAGCTAAATAATTGATGTTTACTCAAAAGTTTCCACCATTAATTCAATTACGTCAAGCTTTAAGCGTTTGATGGATTGATTAACCCATATTTTGGAATTTAAGCAATGGAGGAAGAATTCAAGTTACTCAAGTAACAATTGGAAATCCAGTCACTAAGTAGTTTGGAGTTTCAAGAAGCCACGTCAAAAATGGTGACTTAAAGACAAATTGATAAAGCCAAAGGTATTCAAGAACTCAGAAGCATATACACGCTGATAATGGATTAGGGGTGTGTGCCAAAACTTGATTTTCCAAAATTTGATAGTTTAAAAGTTAGAATGTGGATAAAAGGGACAAACCAGAACAAATAAAAAAACAAGAAATGGGGAAAATAAAAAATGGAGTAAAAGCAAGAGTGGATGTAGTAGCAAGGTTGCTGCACATGCTCAGGGTCAACATCACAATGATGCAGCCTCTACAACAAGCAATAATACAACAACAATTACTACTCAACAAATTGAACAATCATTGAGATTGCTACCTAGACCATCAAAGAGTAATGATACTGATGATGAATTACTCACGTATGGTCTCTTGTCACTTAGCTGACAGTGTGAAGAATGATGGTTGGACAATAGACTCTAGTGCATCAGACCATATGACTGGTGTTTTTGATATGTTAACTTACTATGGCTTGTGTGAAAAGGAGTCATTAATCAATCTACCAACTGGTGAAACTTCAAAAGTACACACATAGGCAATGTCCTACTTCAGAATGATCTAAAACATAAGCATGTGTTGTATATATATGCCTTTAAGCACAATTTGATGTCTGTTAAAAAATTCTAGTGCTCATTCAAATGTTCCCAGTGGCTTTACATGCTAGTGCTCATTCAAATGTTCCCAGTATTGCGAAAAATGTGCCTAAAGTGAGAAAATAGACACTTTGGCATCACAGACTTGGACATGCATCACTCGGAAAAAATTCAATGATTGAAAGTCTTGATGTGGGGAATGATAGCAAGGATGTTTTTTTTAATTGCCCTCTCGCAAAGTTCACAAATTTACCATTTGCCCAAAGTGCGTCAAAGAGAAAGTAATGTCTTTGAATTGGTTCATATAGATACTTGGGGGCCTTACAAGGGTGAGTTACAGAGGAAAGTTCAATTACTTTCTCATATTGGTGGATGATCATTCAAGAGAAACAAGGGTGCATTTGCTCAAATTGAAATCTGAGGCCTTAGAAGCAATTTAGAACTTCATCAACATGGCAAGAAAATTAAGATCGGAAGATCTGATAATGCTTTGGAGTTTGATGACAGTAAATGTAAGCCACTATTTGAGAAATTGGGGGTGATAAATCAAACATCATGCACTGACATACCTCAACAAAATGGAAGAGTTGAGAGAAAACATTGAGTAGAGTTTTAAGGTTTTAAGCTGGTCTTCCTCTCCAATTTGGGGAGAATGTGTAATGACAGCTACTCACAAATATGATTTTGCAAAAAAGAGTCCATATGAAGTGCTACATGGGAAGGCTCCTAATTACACACACTTAAAAGCATTTGGTTGTTTAGCATTTGCTTACAACTAAGAGAGAAAAAACGACAAATTTCAAGCAAGGTGATTACCATGTGCTTTTATTGGATACCTTCACACATAAAGGGTATAAGCTTCATAATCTTATCATTGGTACCACTTTTGTGTCCCGGGATGTGAAGTTTTATAAGAACATATACCCCCTTCCATGTCTTTCATACTACTAAAATTGCAGATTACTCAGAGATTGAGCAAGCTCGTGAGAGAAGTAGTCACTGTTATGGCTGAATTTTTTGACAGGATGACATTGACGCGATAACGCGATGACATGATGACGTGATACCATCTGACGTGATGACATAGAAGAAGCAACTCGAAGACACGGCGAAGGATGCAAGGATAAGGGCAGTGCATTGAATGGTAACGGTCCAGCCAAATAAGGAAAGAGTATTATAGGCCATAAATTCAACCGTTAGAAGAGACAACGTTAAGACGCTGGAGCGTAAGAAGATTCCCCATGATTCAAGCGTGAAGATTAAATGTAATAATTAGTGAATAATTTTTGTATTCGTTGGGGAAAAGCCAAGGAAAAAGAAGGCATATAAAAGAGAGAGAGAGGTCATTGTCATGTTTTTTACGCAACATTGTGAGAAAGACATTAGAGTGAACTAAGCATTCTTGTAAACGGCGATTAGTCACGAAGAAAGATAGTGAACTATATTAGTTTGGTGGATCTCCAACCACCCGCGGTTTTTTACCCATCTTCATTGGGGTTTTCCGCGTCACCACTTTTGTGTGTTCATCCCCTTTGACTCTCCTTTGCATTCTTTTGTCGCATCGACTTTAACATCATCTGGTTGACACGTCCCACAAACTTCAATTTCATCAAAAGTGATAAATTTTAGCATAAACAATTTGGCGCCCACCGTGGGGCATAACCAGACCATCTACTATTCAAAATCCGTCAAATGGGAGAAACACCTAACCTCGAGGAAATGCGAAGGCATTACGAACAAATGAGAGCAGAAATGCTCGAAATAAAGCAAGCTAATGAGCGTCTAACTACCGAATTTACGACATCGCAGGAGAGGATTCAGAAACTGCAAGAGGAGTTAGCATCGTCCAAGGCTTCAAAAGTCCGGCGTCGAGAAAATCTGAATGACATCCCTTTGATGGGGAACCTTTCTGAGTCAGATGATGAAGAACCTGGAGACGACGAGGAACCCGAGGATGAAGAGCCCTTGAACAATGAAGAGAACGACCAAGGCGAAGGAGAAGCGAATCTTATGACAAAGCGCATGGCTCAAATCGAAAAGCAAAACAAGCGCCTGATGAAGCTCATGTCCCAGCTCCCTGGAGCCCCAACACCCGGCATCGTGGAGCATCCCGACGGCTATGCAGAGTCACCCTTCGTAGATAGGATCTCAAGGGTCGGGCTCCCCAAGAAGCGTAACCTACCTACCCTACCTGCTAGTTATGATGGTTCAACCGATCCAGGCGAGCACGTCGCGCAGTATAAGCAACGGATGTGGCAAGCGTCAATCCCCTAGCATTTGGTGGAGGCCTGCATGTGCTAGTCTTTTGGAGCCACGCTCACGGGTCCCGCTCTCAAGTGGCTCGGGTCTCTCAAACCAGGAAGCATTGGCAATTTCTCCACCCTAGTCAATAAGTTCTATGAGAAATTCGAAGGCAGTCGTAGCCTGGAAAAGTAGACGAGCGACCTATATGGCGTCGTGCAAGGACCCAAAGAATTCGTTCGCGATTATTACAATCGCTTTAACAAAGAAATGATTAGCATTAAAGATCTTGATACTAAGACTGCTATTGAATGTTTCAGGAAAGGATTAATCTTGCGATTGAAGCTATACAACCGTTTGACGAAGTACCCGTGCCAGACGTTTGAGGAAGTCAAGTCGCAAGCGTTAGCACACATGAGGTTGGAGGAAGACGATGCCATCCTCAACACCATATCCACCCGACGCGCACCAGATACTCCTGCTGGCCGGAAGGCTTTCGTCCCTAAGAAGAACAACTGGCGAAGTCACCCTTATAGCCATTCAAACCAGGTAAATAATGTTACTAACGTCGTCGAAAGTGCAGGTAACAGCACGAGGACAGAGTCGCCAACCTTTTCTGCTCTAGACTCCTACGGATTTTCCGTTGACGTCGGAGGTGTCGTGAATGCCTTATCCAAAATTGGAGCGCCAGTTCGTTGGCCAAAAAAGAGCGATCGTCCGGAAGCGCAAAAAGATCAAACACGTAAAGGACCATGGACATAAGACAGAGGAGTGCATTGCGCTGCGACGAGAAGTTGCATTCATGCTCAATAAAGGGCATCTTAAGGACCTCTTGAGTGACAAAGGTAAAGTGTCCTTCGGAAGAAATACCGCGCAGTCCGACCCTCCTGCGTCGCCCACACACGTAAAGGTAATCAACATCATCTCTGGTGGATCTGATATATGTGGACTAACGTATTCCGCAGCCAAAAGGCTAGCAAGGGAGGGTACCCCCTCGTCCGCCGTTTATAAATCTTGCAGGTCAGCTGAGGAGCGCAAGCTCGAAGCGATGGCGATAACCTTTGACGATGACGACATCTGCGACGTGGAGCATCATGATGGATTAGTCATATCCCTGACTGTCAGGAACTGCTTGTTGAAGCGAGTGTTGGTCGATGGGGGCAACTCAGCCAACATCATATTCAAAAGCGCCCTCGAAGGTATGGGTCTGTGCGATAAAGATATCACTAAAAAATCCACTGTTTTAGTAGGTTTTAGTGGAGAAGCTCAACATACTGTCGGAGAGATCACACTGCTAACGCTAGCCAAAGGCGTCAACCTCCCATGGATACATAAGATGAAGGCCGTCCCTTCAACCTATCATCAGTCACTGAATTTTCCTACCAAATGGGGCGTCCAAGAAATAAAGGGCGAGCAGAAGTCTGCAAGGGAATGCTATAGTTCGTCACTCAAACCCCCAAAAGCGACTATCTAGCAATTAAAGGATGGGACAGCGCCCGACGCGCCCAGCGACCAGGACGTGGATGAAGTAATGCTCGATCCATCCATCCCCGATCGCGTCGTTCGAATCGGAGCGACATTGTCGCAAAAGATACGAGGTCAGTTAGTCGACTTTTTGAAAGCTAACCAAGATTGTTTTGCTTGGTCCCATGAAGACATGACAGGAATCAGTCTTGACGTCATCACGCATAAACTCAACGTCGACCCCACTCACAAGTCTGTAAAGCAGAAAAGACGCAAGTTCGCTCCTGAAAGGAACCAAGTCATCAATGATGAGGTCCAGAAAATGATCGATACCAGAAAGATCCGCGAAGTAAAGTATCCAGATTGGCTAGCGAACGTCGTGGTGGTAAGCAAAAAGAATGGGACGTGGAGAGTCTGCATCGACTTCACAGATTTAAACAAAGCATGTCCCAAGGATCCATTCCCTCTCCCTTATATAGATGCAATGGTCGACGCAACGGCAGGTCACGAGCTTTTAACGTTCATGGACGCGTATTCCGGGTACAACAAAATATTGATGCATCCGGACGACCAGGAAAAGACCGCGTTTGTTACTGATAAAGGTATATATTGTTACAAGGTCATGCCTTTTGGTTTGAAAAATGCAGGTGCCACGTATCAGCAACTAGTTAATCAAATGTTTAAGATCAACTGGGTGGCACTATGGAAGTGTACATAGACGATATGCTCGTCAAATCGAAGCGAGCAGGCGATCACATTCAGCGCCTGTCGGAGGCTTTCGACGTATTACGAAGGTATGACATGAAATTAAATCCTACTAAGTGCACCTTTGGAGTGTCCGCAAGAAAATTTCTAGGGTACATCGTGACGCAACGAGGAATTGAAGCCAGCCAAGATCAAATAAAAGCCATCATCAACATTTAGTCCCTAGGAAGCGTCAAGGAAGTGCAAAAGTTGACCGGTCGCGTGGCTGCGCTAAATCGTTTCATATCCCGGTCATCTGAGAAATGTCATCTATTTTATGACGTCCTGAGAAAGAACAAGGGCTTTGAGTGGACGCAACAACACGAAGACGCGCTGCAAAAGCTGAAAAGATACTTAGTGTCACCGCCATTGCTGTCAAAGCCGAATATCGGGGAAACGTTGCAGCTCTATCTTGCGGTAAGTAACGTGTCCGTCAGCGTTGTCCTGACGCGGGAAGCGGAGAGCCAGCAGCTACCAATCTACTATGTCAGTAAGTCTCTGCTAGACGCGGAGACCAGGTATTCTTCGTTAGAAAAGCTCATTTTAGCCATAGTCGTAGTTGTTAAAAAGCTTAGGCACTATTTCGAAACACATATCGTTGTCATTATGACTAATTATCCTGTCAAGTCTGTCTTGCGACACCCGGAATTGACAGGTCGCATGAGCAAGTGGGCAATAGCACTCAGTGCGTACGACATCCAGTTTCATCCAAGAACCGCTGTCAAGTCACAAGCTTTGGCAGATTTTGTGGCAGACTTTAACCTAGAGCTAGAAAAGCTCGCAGACGACGAAGTCGCAAGGATTAATCAAGTGAACGACGACTCCTGGATATTGTTCGTTGATGGATCTTCTAATTTTCGTGGTGCAGGTCTAGGCATTGTGCTAAAGTCACCACAAGGGGGCAAGATAGTACGAGCCATTTGCTGTGAATTTAGAGCGACGAATAACGAAGCCGAGTACGAGGCGCTCATAGCCGGGATGACGTTACCAGAGGACATGGGAGCAAAAGCATTGAAAGTCTTCAGCGGTTCACTGTTGATAGTCAGTCAAGTCAAAGGCGAATTCGCAGCAAAAGACTCTAAAATGGCCATGTATTTAGAAATAGCTCAGAGTAAAAGTAAAGTGTTTAATTCATTTGATATTTTGCAGATGCTAGGGATCAAATACGCAAGCAGACGCATTGGCCAATCTCGGATCTTCTTTAAGAGACGTGTCGTTTACATCCGTCCCTATTGTTCATTTGACGAGCCCTGCTATCAGTAGGAGCGTCGGAGACGCTGTCATAACGACGACCGGTCAGCCTCGAGACAATCATGGGATCGTTAGCAATGTTGATAGTCTCGCACCAGAAAGCGACCCTGACGGCGAGGAAGTAAGTGTCAGTTGGACAAAACCATTTTATGATTTCCTTGCTAACGATGTGCTCCCAACAGATAAGGCGGAAGCACGCAGAATTCGATCCAAGGCGTCGCGATACGTACTCATTTAAGGAGTACTATTCAAAAAATCTGTCGCGGGCCCCTACCTACGTTGTTTGGAAAAGGAGCAATGGGGGCAGGTCCTGAAGGACATGCATGACGGCACTTGTGGAAATCATTCAGGAGGACGCAGCTTGTCCAATAGAGTATTGCACATTGGCTATTATTGGCCAACAATGAGGAAGGACACAATAAGGTACGTCGCCAAATGTGATAGTTGTCAACGACATGCAGGTATGACGCACAAACCTTGTGAACTTTTGCATCCTACTCTAACTCCTTGGCCTTTCATGAAGTGGGGCATGGACATAGTTGGTAAATTACCTCCAGCCCCAGGTCAGAAGGTCTTTATGTTGGCGCTAACTGACTATTTTTCTAAGTGGATTGAGGCAGGATCTTTTCAACAGCTACGCGATAAGGAAGTGATTTCCTTTATACACACTAACATCATTTGCAGATTTGGCGTCCCGTCCGAGATAGTATGCGACAACGGATCGCAGTTCATCAGCAACGAGACAAGACGCTTCTGCGATGAATGGGGCATAGTGCTGCAAACGTCAACGCCAAGATACCCGCAAGCCAATGGAAAGGCTGAGTCCAGCAACAAAACGATCATTGACTCTTTGAAGAAGCGGCTCGCAGCCAAGAAAGGTAAATGGGCGGAGGCGTTGCCTTCCATCTTATGGGCTAACCGCACGACACCGCGCACCGCTACCGGACAAACTCCGTTTTCACTAGTCTATGGTTGTGAGGCTGTCCTGCCTTCGGAGGTGAGCGTCCCAACTGTGAGATGCAGCCTAACGACGGAGCGACAGAATAACGATGAGTTGATAAACGACCTAGATACCATTAAGGAGTTGCGCGACGCAGCGTTGGTGCGCATGGTGGCTCAGCAGCAAATAGTAGCGTGGAACTTTAACACAAAAACGTCCAACCAATGTTCGTCGAAGGAGATTGGGTCCTAAGGAAAGTATTCCGAAACACAAGAGGCTAACGCTTAAGCTAGGTCAGAAGTGGAAGGACCATATCAAATCAGTAAAGTAGTAGGCCATGAGCCTACCAATTGGTCCGACGATGGAAGCTCCGTACCACGTAGCTGGAATGCCACACACCTCAAACGATACTACTTCTAAAGCTAAGTGATACGCTATGTTTTCTTTTTTTTTAAAAAAAAAAACACATGTATACACATAGAGATATAGAATAGATTCCAATACTATTTTATTTCTGTCGCTAGTTGTTAGCGACCATAGTGTTCTCTCACTGGGTATTTGTTAAGTTGCAGGCAAATTGTTTCCATCCAACTTATTAACATCCCAACGATTTTCACAAGGCATTAGATAGACTTGCATCTTGCCACCATACAAAGTGTTTCAGTCCACTATTGCCTTAGCCGACGCGACGACAGGGGCATAATCATTTTAAAGTCATAACTACTGATGACATTTCAGCCATCCCCCCGACGGACACATGTAAGTTTTATGTATTTCCTATGTGTATTCTAAAAGTCGTTTAGTCCAAACGATATGTCTGAACGACCAATGATGACTTTTATTAAGTCCAAATGATACGTCTGAACGACCAATGATGACTTTTATTAAGTCCAAACGATACGTCCGAGCGACCAAAGATGGCCTACTGGACGCCTGACTAATCCTCTATAAACGTCGGATAACGACGCGAGACACATGCATGTGACACACAGTAGAGGCATAAGATTATCTATGTTAAAAATTCAAAAGTAACAAAGTAAACGATAGAAATTAAAAGAGTTATGGTCACCCCCATAGGTGACCCAAAAGTATAGTACAAACAGTCACTCCCTTGAGTGACTTAAAACATAGTTTGATTAAAAGTTTAAACGAAAGAGGCATGACGTAAGGGACTAAGAAATTAAACGTCAGGGATCTTCTCAGCTTCCTTCTCCTTTGACGCTTCAGCTGGCAAGACAGTGGTTGGGGCTTCCTTCTCAGTCTCAGGGTCAGGTGGCACATCTGACGCTATGAACCCAGCACAAGACGGGGCGTTTTCATCAACCTTTGATGAAGAATCCGCCTCGCAGCCAAGTCCTCCTCATCCATAAGATCTTTCATTGACCCCATGAATTGGATGTATAGGTCAATGTCCTTTTGCGGCGTCCATGACGCTGTCTTCTTCATCAGAAACTGGTGCATCAGCTTGGCCCTAACCCTAGTTGTCACCTCAGCCTCAAGAAGGTCCATCTCGTTCTTCTGAGCGTCAATACTCGCCTGGAGAGCCATGATCTCCTGACGTGAAGACTCTTCCAGCTTAGTTGCCCTCTGCCTAATTTCTTCCAACTCCTCCCCATTTTTCTTCAGAGTTTCCTTCATCTCCTTCATAGTCTCCTTGCAACACTCCAACTCAGCACCTTTGGACTTCGCGTCCGCTTCTGCTTTCTCCATTATCTGCTTCATGGACAAATGACCCTTCAGCAGAGATGAGATCTCTCCTTTTGCCATTAGGAGATGTTGGGAAGACTGCATAAAAGAAAGAGGATATGTGTCATTCAGATGATAGGTGTCATTACCATAGCAGCATAGTGTCCAAGACAAGGGTAAATCAAATGTCCATACGTGGAATAGGAGCTCTAGCCCATCTGACATCATACGAGGGAGAGTGTGATCTTAATCCTTTCCTAGGCGCTGGGAAGAGGAACCTGTCGGCCTCCGGCCATATGGACCTTCCAACGACATGAAGTCGTTAGGGACGGTCACGAATAGGAAGGCCCGCTCTTGTCTGGAGGGGCTAGGAAGTCAGTCTTGCGCGTCTTGGACGCGACGTCGTGTTCGTCGTCCAAGTGAACGACGACCGCCGTGTGCTTTTTAGACGATGCCGATGCAGCGTCAGCGGAGGACTCCCTCTTGCGCTTGCGCAACAGTTCAGCCAGTGCCTGACCACCCAAACTTCCCCTAGGACGCGACTGAGATGAACCTGTCCAGGAAAGGTTAAAACGTAAGTATGAAACCGTCCCCAGTAAAAGTCCTACCCATGACTAAAAGTAAAAATATATAGACTCACCAGAAGCCATAGATGAACAACTGTCTTGAGAAGCAAAAAGAATTTTTCTGAACTGCTGTCCTCCTCTGACACCTTCAGAAACTTGTCACAGAGACTTTGAGACTCGTCGCGATGCGACAACAATTTTGGGTTAAGACCTGTAGTAGAAACGATGTAAGAGTGGTGTTAACGATGCATCAGGAATTTAGAAAAACTGAAAACAAACACACCTTCGGTATTCCAGCCGCCGCTAACCAGAGACCCCCCGGCTTCCCCTAGCGACGATCTCTTCGCAAACACAAACCTGTTTTTCCAACCTCTGTCGTTTGACTGTATCCCCCCAACCAGAGGCTCTAACCTCGCCTTTGCATGCAAGGTTATCCTATTTTTTGCCTTAACCCTAATCTCATAATGTAACAGCAAGTCGTGAAGGGTGAAGGCTTCGTCCCACGACGCCGTCACCCTGTCGATGACGCTCAGGATTCTCCAGACTTGGGGCATAATCTGCCCTGGGCTGATTTGGTAAATCTGCATCAGATCCCTTGCCAAAGGGGTGAAGGGAAGTCTAAGACCTATTTTGAAAGGGTATTCATAGAGCACTACCCATTTTTTGGGACACAAATCTGGGGGTTCGTCAGGTTCAGCATTTCTAACGACAGTACTCTCGGGTAAATTTCCTAAGTCTAGAAACCTTAAAAGGTCATCTTCTGACATCGTTGACAATTTGTCCTCATTCTCTACCCTTAGTTATACAGCTTTCTCTTTCCCTTTCGATTTCTCTTGGTTTTTCACGAAAGTCCTAATACTGCGTCTACTAGGCGCAATGAGAACAGTAGAGGAAAGAGAAAGTAGAGCGAATCAAAGGAAAAAATGAACGAAAAAGTGCAAAATTACGTGGTGTCAGCGATCGGTTTTGTGAGGAAGAGAGTAAAGGAAGTTGTGGAAGTTGCCTTACTTAAAGAGAGAGAAAGATTTGGTGAAGTTAGAATAAAAGTTATGATTTTCTCAGCCGCTTAAGTCATTTATGCCAACAGTGAGCAATCATGACAACTGTGCCAACGATTATAATTAAAACGGCTATGTAAAAAAATAAAACTACCTTTTGTATTTTGAGACTCTTGGACGGCCAAAAATAACCGCTCAAAACAGATCTCCTTTCCTTCCATGCGTTTCGTTGGAAATCTTTTTAAAATTGACAAGGGCGAGATTTCTTGCGATTTGTGATATCTTAATGACTTGGGTAGAATTTCATTTTGTTTCATTGTTTTTTTTTAACAATTGTCTTATGGGCTTTGTGCCACCCCAACTAGGGTTGAGCAAAACTGACCCAACCCGTTTACCGAACCCGAACCCGACCTGAAATAAGCGGGTTTGGGTTAAGATTTTCAACCCATTTAATTAAACAGGTTGACATTAAACCGTTTAATTAAATGGGTTAGGTTCATGTCAAATTTTTAAACCTGAAAATAACCCACCTAAACCCGTTTAATAAAATAATGGTGATATTTCAGATTCAGCTCTATTTACTTGTTCAGTTTTTGTTTTGAATTGGGCCAAGCCCAAACATCCATGGTCCAACCAACCTAAGTAACCGAAAAGAACTAAAGAAGATGATATATAATTTCGATTTACCCTAACCTAACTCATCATTATTCATTCATCACCGCTTCACAGGTTAGTTCTTAACTTATTTCTTCTTTCTTATTTCTGCATTCTCATTTCTCCATTTTTCATTTCTTCATTAATTTGTTCAATAACCTTCTTTGTTTTTATTTTACTTTTCATCTTCTTCTTTGTCTTTTATAATTTTATTATCATTCTTGTTCTTTGTCCTTGTTATTATGTTATTTTAATGGTTTTTTTACTTTTTTTTCTCCAATTTCAGTTAAAGCTTCCAAGGTTATCAGGTATTTCTTCTTCTTTATCTTTATTTTGCTGTTTTTGGTATTTTTAATGTTGAATTATCAATTATATATTTTTCGAATTTATTTTGCTGTTTCTTCACAGATGATACTCCCAAGTCCATCTCCAAGTCCCATTGTTGGAAGTCCACAACTCTCTTCATCCATACTCTAAGAGGGTGTTTGCCGCTGTTTGTAATAGATTGTTAATTATATGGCCTTTGGGTCTAAACTCTAAACTTTGGTTCTGTAATAGCTTAGATT
The DNA here is from genome assembly GCF_026745355.1 of Beta vulgaris subsp. vulgaris. Taxonomy (NCBI): domain Eukaryota; kingdom Viridiplantae; phylum Streptophyta; class Magnoliopsida; order Caryophyllales; family Amaranthaceae; genus Beta; species Beta vulgaris. The sequence continues at coordinate 30,854,954 of NC_079204.1, forward strand.
TTGTGGGTGCTAATTAACACTTTTGTGGGTGTTCCCGAAAACCCAAACTTATTAGTTAATTAACACTTTTGTGGGTGTTCCCGAAAACCCAAACTTATTAGCTATTAATGTTTGATTTCGGCATTTTGCATATCTAAAGACTAAAATTCTGGTTACTAATTTATGGTAAATGATCAATTAATGTCTGATTTTTTTTAATGAGAAAAAGGCTCAAAAAACGGGTTTGGCAGATCAGGTTCGGGTTGACCTGATCTGCCACAGATCGGGTTCAGGTTTTAATATTTAACCCGTTTAAACAAACAGATGAGGTTCAGGTTTAAGGGGTACCAACCCGCTTATAGTCAACCCGAACCTGACCTGACCTGATCTGTTAATCAGCCCTAACCCCAACTTAACAATTGGGGGCAAACTGTTATGGCTGAATTTTTGACAGGATGACATTGACGTGATAACGCGATGATATGATGACGTGATACCATCTGACGTGATGACATAGAAGAAGCAACTCGAAGACACGACGAAGGATGCAAGGATAAGGGCAGTGCATTGAATGGTAACGGTCCAGCCAAATAAGGAAAGAGTATTATAGGCCATAAATACAGCCGTTAGAAGAGACAACGTTAAGACGCTGGAGCGTAAGAAGATTCCCCATGATTCAAGCGTGAAGATTTTTTTTTTTTAGCAAATAAGGATTATATTTATACCAAAAAACATGTGCATCAACAGCATTGCACATGAGACAGACAATGCAAAGCATACACCAGGAGTTTTACAGCATCAGCTTACTCCTGTCACTATCCATGTACCTCAAAGCCACTGTAAAAACAATGTCCCTAAAGACTACTGTTACATCTTTACAGTGTCCTGTGAATATTTGGATATTTCTCTGTCTCCAGATTGCATATACACATTCAGTAAACAGCATTACAAATAGCTTCCCCTTTTTCTTCCTGACATGATTACACATTTTTGAAATCACCTCTTGATGACTCACCCCTGCATTTGCAACATTCACTAGCCTGCAAATTTGGCTCCAAATTCCAGCAGCATAAGTACAAGAAAAAAATAAGTGTTGTGCAGATTCATCTTCATTCTTGCATAGGCTACATTTAGCATCACAGTTAACCCCCCATTTCCTTACTCTATCCACTGTAGGAAGCCTTTGGTGCAGCATCATCCACAGGATGAATTTACTTCTCGGAGTGGTTGATTATTACAAATGAGCTCTTCCAGCTCACTCTTGCAGCAGGTCATTCACTTCCTGTAAGTTTTTTATAGAGAATTTTCTCCAGCACACATCACTCCAATCAACTCCAGCATTCAAAATCTCTCTAGACTTTATAATCTTCCTTAGTATCTAGGACACCTGATTACCAGGATTGACAGTATAAATAGTCTGCCTTTTAATATAATAAGAGTGAATCCACTTCACCCACATCTTGTCCCTTTTAAATTCAATTGCCCACAGCAGCTTGAGCATGACAGCCTTATTCCAATTTACCATGTTGATGACATTCCATCCTCCACCACTTTTTGGAAGCTGAATTGTAGCCCAAGCAACAGGAGCTTTCTTGGACTCTTCAGTTTTTCCAGTCCAAAGAAATCTCCTACAAACCTTTTCCACAGCATGAATGATTTTCTTGGAAAGAGGAAAAATATGTGCCCAGTAGTTTTGCATACTACTGAGTATACTCTTTATCAATTGCAGTCTCCCTGCATAGGATAGCAAATTAGCCATTTATGTTTGAGCCCTACCAGTTATCCTCTCCACCAAAGGTTTACATTGAGCTGTTGTGAGTTTCTTTGATGTGAGAGGTATCCCTAGGTATCTGAAGGGGAGCTCCCCCAATTGCATTTGAACCCTCTCAGCTAACTCCCTAGCTGTGTCATCATTTACCCCACAGAAATACACATTGCTCTTCTCTTGACTAGCAGAATCCAGAAGCTTTAGAGAATTTTTGAAAAGTATTGACCATATACTCCAGAGAGCTCTTATCAGCTCTGCAAAGCATCAACAAATCATCTGCAAACATCAGATGTGTAATATTTAACCTTTCACACTTAGGATGAAAGTTAAACTCAGGTGTTTTCTTCAATTCATTCAAGCACCTACTCAGGTATTCCATGCTTAATGCAAACAGAAATGGAGACAGTGGGTCTCCTTGTCTTAGGCCTTTTTTTGCTTGAAAAGGCTGTGAGGGGAGACCATTCACCAACACACTGTATGATACAGTGGTAACACACTCCATAATCCACCCTATAAACACATTAGGAAACCCAAATTCCTTCAACAGAGTTTCCAAATAAGTCCACTCTACAGAATCATAGGCTTTCCTTATATCCACTTTCATAATACATCTTGGTGACATATGTTTTCTAGTATACCCTCTAATAAGCTCTGTAGCTAATAAAATGTTATCAGCAATATGTCTCCCTGGGATAAACCCTGATTGAGCTTCATTCACCACCTCACCAATCACACCCTTCATCCTGTTTGTCAAGATTTTTGAAATAATCTTGTACACTACTGTACAACATGCAATAGGTCTGTATTCTTTAACCTTAGTTGCATTTGGGATCTTGGGAAGCAAAGTCACAGTAGTGCAATTCACAGGTCTATACATTCTACTATTAGCAAAGAATTCATGCAATCCTGCATATACTTCCTTCTTGATGTTACTCCAACTTTCGTTGAAAAAGTATGCATTAAAGACCATCTATCCCTGGGGCCTTATCATTCCCAATTCCAGCAAGAGCATCATCAATTTCAGATTTGTAATCACTCTCATTAGTGTCTCTTTGGCCTGATTAGAGAGACTTGGTCCCTCCCTCACAACATTTAATCAACCCCCTGAAGACTTGTGGCTCTTGTTCCCAAAAGCTTCTTATAGAAGTCTAAAATTTCCTCCCTTATAGCACCTGCATCCTTCACTATTCTCCCATCATCTGCAATTATCAATTCAATTCTATTTTGCCCATGTCTGGCCTTAGTAGCAGTAAAGAACAGTTTAGTATTAGCATCTCCCTTTTGTAACCAATTGATCCTGGATTTCTGATGGAGGATACTTTCTTCAACATGAGACCAGTGATTCAGGTCATTCAGCAGACCTTTGACAGTGAGTTGAGCCTCTGCATTACTATCATAATCCCCTGATTCTGTAATTCAGTTATTTGCTGTCTCAGCACTTCCACCTTGTTCTGTGCTATCCCCATTTTCTGCTTTTCATCACTTTAATTCTCTCTTGACAGCTTTGAGTTTCAACCATATTGACTGAAGACTATATCTACCCTGTACAGAGGACCAGGCTTTATCAACAGTGAGCAGAAAATCCTCCTGCTCAGCCATTATATTCAGAAATTTAAATAGTCTTCCCCCTTGTACATTGCCAGCCACCAAAGCAAATTTTAGGGGAGAGTGATCTGATATACCAGGAGCTAAATATTCCACTACTACCTCAGTATACATGCTCAACCATGCTTGATTGGCAAAAGCTTTGTCAATCCTACTCACTACTCTATCACTTCCCACACTACTATTTGACCAAGAATAAAATGATCCAGTACTCCTAGACTCAATCAGGCTAGATTGCAGTAGGAAATTCTGAAAATCCTCAGTTTCTGCATTAGTGATCAAGGTGCCATTTAGTCTATCATTTGTATTACATACAACATTAAAATCCCCTATTATTATCATAGGTTCCTGATGCTGAATACAATGAGATAGACCACTCCATAAAACTCTCCTATCCGCAATGGTATGTAACCCATAAACAGCAACCAAGTTAATCTGATGAACCTGGTCCTTCAAAGTGCATACAATAAATTGCTCCTGCACATGAGTCACTGTAACATTGACCCAGCCAGGTCTCCAACCTATCCATATTCTCCCTCTTGTGCAGTGAGAGTAGTTATTAACCACGCCCACTCTTTACCAAACTTCTTTTGCACCTTACTTGCATTCTGCTCCCTAACTCTTGTCTCTAACAGCACACAAACAGCAATTTTGTGTGTCAACAGTACATTCTTAATCTCTTTTATTTTAAAGGGGTCATTCATCCCCCTAACATTCCAAGAGATACAATTCATTAAGACAAATAAGAGTTTGGTCCCTTAGCACCCCCAGCCCCAGTAGCTGAGCTTTCTCCACCAGCCTGTAATTCACACATTCCTGTTGTTCTGGCTGCTTGAAAAGACACTTGTTTGCCCTTGTCTTTTGTTTTCCTTGTGACCAATTTCCAAGCCCCCTCCTCATCTATCTCCTGTCTCTGAGTAGAAGATATTGGCGTAACCACAGGGGTCACATTAGAAGGATTACTAGGATTACTAACAATTTCAGTAACCCTTTCATCCCCAATATCAACCTCTAAGGCTGGAGTTGTAGCAGGAAGGTCTTTAGCTTGGTTGACTGGAATCCATTTCTGAGTGACTTTACCTTTTGCTTGCTTTTTTTTCTCCTCACACACATGTCCAACTTTCTGGCATTTATTACAAAATGGTGGTAGCCAAGTATAGCTAACTCTTTGTTTAAACACCCTCCCATTAGGATCTTCCACATTAATTTCCTCCTTAACCTTCCCTGTTACATCCATTTCAATTAATATCCTAGCAAACGAGACCCTCAATTGTTTCGTTGTGCATTCATCAGCATAGATGGGAACACCAAGGGTACTTCCAATTCTACTCAATGAATCCATACTCCAGCAGTTCAAAGGTAGATTAGGAAAAGTAACCCATATTGGAATAACTTTTAGAATCTCCTGATTAAAACTGAAGCTAGATGTCCATTATTTTACAATCATAGCTTTACCAAAGAATAAGTGAGGCCCTGAAAACAGCACATCATCTCTATCTTCTACCGTTCCCATTTTCACCACAAAATACACCTCATCATGTTTAAAAACTTTATGTTCTACTTTTGGCGCCCACTGAGACTTACAATAGTTGATTATGGCCATAATACTGGGATTTTGTCCAATGACGTATACAATCAAAGCATTTTGCCAACTTTCAGTAGCTCTATCTACCTCCATTTTATCAAGTTTAGCTACATTTTCACCATTAACAACCATAGGAGTAACATAGTTGAGACCCATACCTTTTTCAGATATCTTGCTCCGTGTTATGCTTTTCCAGAAGTGCTGACTCTGTACATTTAAGTTAGCCTCAGATTCTGGTGCCTGCACCGGAGATTTTTCCACCACTGGACCCTCAGCAACCTTCGCTTGCTCCATTGTTACTGTTCCATTGTTTTCCACATAATCCGCTCTAATAACTTGCTTACCAGTCACGCTCTTAGTTTTAGTTGAGTTTCCGGCCTCCGATGACCCTTCACCGGCACCGGAGCTCTTCTTTTTCCTCTCCATCCTCCACTCGGCTCACAATAGCACTTCACCTTATCGTGCACCTAGAGAGCATTTAGGAGAAAAAAATATATATAATCTTTTTGATGTTCAAGCGTGAAGATTAAATGTAATAATTAGTGAATTTATTTTTGTATTCGTTGGGGAAAAGCCAAGGAAAAAAGAAGGCATATAAAAGAGAGAGAGAGGTCATTGTCATGTTTTTTACGTAACATTGTGAGAAAGACATTAGAGTGAACTAAGCATTCTTGTAATCGACGATCAGTCACGAAGAAAGATAGTGAACTATATTAGTTTGGTGGATCTCCAACCACCCGCGGTTTTTTACCCATCTTCATTGGGGTTTTCCGCGTCACCACTTTTGTGTGTTCATCCCCTTTGACTCTCCTTTGCATTCTTTTGTCGCATCGACTTTAACATCATCTGGTTGACACATCCCACAAACTTCAATTTCATCAAAAGTGATAAATTATAGCATAAACAGTCACAATGACTATGATGATGTGGAAGAAAATACAGTAAGAAGTGAGAGTGAAGTGGTAGATAGAGCTAGTGAAGAATAAAGAGTGGAGGATATTGATTTAAGAAGGTCAAGTATGACCCTTAGAGAAAACATAAGAGATACAAGTCAAGGCTTGTGAGTCTTCGAAACAAGCAGCAATATGGAGTAGAATATGGGGAAACATTTGCTCCACCGGCAAAAAATAACAATTGTTGCTGCAATCAAAGGTTGACACACACATCAAACGGATCTGAAAAATGCCTTCCTTCATGAGGAGTTAGATAAGACGGTCTACATGAAATTCCCTCTTGGATATGAAGGTTATGGATTCAAGTTTAACCTTAACTCACCTACATAATACATTAATGGCATCAACACTCAAACAAAAGTTTGTATACTTGTGAATTAATTATATATGGGCTTAATAAATCACCAAGAAAATGGTTTACTAACTTAAGTTCAGTCATAAAAGATAGTGAATTTGTTCAATCTGAAACTGACTATTCATTTTTCATTAAATGTGTTTGTTGCCATCCTAGCCTATGTTGATGATTTGATTGTGACTGCGAATAGTATGGAGGCAATTGTTTAAGCTAAGAATTGTCTAAGCATTGAATTCAAGATTAAAGATCTTGGTGAACTTATGTACATCTTGTGCATAGAAGTGGACATGAATTCTAAGTGAATTTTTTTTGTCATAAAGGAAGTATGTTCGTGATATGTTGCATTAGTATAATATGCTCCAACGCAGGCCTCTAAGCTTCATATGGACAGACATGTGAAGTTGCTAGCTACTGATGGTGATCTGCTACCACATCCTGAGGTTTATCATAAACAAATTGGGAAGCTTATCTATTTGACAATAACTAGACGTGGTATCTCCTACATTGTTCATGTGCTAAGTGAACTTATGCACAAACCAACTTGCTCATTTCCAAACCGCTAAGACGGTCCTTAGGTATCTTGCTGGGACTCAAAATCAAGGCATTCGAGTGGCAACTTCGTTTGCAACCACATTGAAGGCTTGTTGTCATAGTGATTGGGCTAGTTGGCCTAACACTAGAAGGTGTACATTTAGATTTTGTCTCTTCCTTGGACAGTCTCCCATCTCTTGGAAGTCTAAAAAGCAGACTGTTATGGCCAGGTCAATAGTTGAAATTCAATATAGAAGTGCTGAACCCTAGTTTTGATGATGACAAAGGAACAAAGATGCAAACTAAGTAATGGACTAACAAGTTATTTGAGTTAGTGAATTACAAGGTATCAATGAAAGGAACAAAGAAAATACTAAGTCAAAGAAGAAATCAAGTTTGGATTTTGAAGACTAAGTGAAGATGTTTCTATAACTGATACTGGAGCAGCATTGGAGCAAGAAGACTAAAGCGAGGCTTTTTGTTTCTAGTTCCATTGTAAAGGAACGAGTAAGAATGGTAAGGAACTATGGCAATTTAGAATGAGAATGATTGTTTGTTCCTTTGGAAGGAACATACAAATTGGCACTAAACTTATAAGTTAAAGGAACTAACAATTAAAAGGAACTAGACTTAGGATGAAGCATTACAACGGTACATTTATGGCAGTTGAGCAAATTATGCCTAGAATCTAGGTAACTGTTTTGTTTAAGGAAAAATATGATTTTATGGAATATATTTTTAAGGAAAAGTTTTCATTTTTCCAAAGATAATAAATATGTTTCGGTTTTTACGGAACTAATTTAAAGATAATATTATTATTAAAAGAATTTCATTTTGGTTTTATTGATTAATATGTTTTTAATTAAATCAGATTTTCGAGTAATGCTTAAAGTGGTTGCTAAAATTAAGGAGCAATAACTAAAAACACTCCCACGTTTAACAGTGATCATGGAGATCATGGGATGTTTAAGGAACGTGTTCCTCAGAGTAAGGAACATCATGGGATAATGGTTCTTTATAAATACATGTTTTAATCCCACTATCTAAATTACTACCACTATAAATACTAATGTCTAATTAAGTTTCAAAGTGTGTCTGACTAAGTGATTTAGTGAGTTGAACTAAGTAAAGTGTCAGTCACTACAAGAATAACCCTCATCAACCACGGGAAATCCGGTTGCTAATGAACAGTTTCTCGTCGCAAAAGCCTTTTACGACAAGATTGAATGAGCCGTCGTCATTGAATGAGCCATCGTCATTGATATTTTACGACGAGGTAAAAAACTCGTCGCAAAACGTTTGTATCTACAACGAGATTACCCGTCGCAATTGAGTTTTTGAAAATTCGAATGATTCTTTTTACGACCAGATTTTCTCGTCGTAAATCGCTTTTTTGGAAGTCATTTTGAACCTAACTACGACTAATTTTGGGTCGCAATTATACTCTTGGAATTATTTCATTACACCACTAACGACCATATTTCTCGTTGCAATTCTTTTTCATGCATTTCTTGTAACACATTTTACGACCATAATTCTTGTCGGTGTTCTTTTATTAAATGATTTTTATAGCACCTTCTTACGAACATATTTGTTTCGTTTTTTGCAGGACGAATTGTTACATTTTACGACCATTCTTGCTTTGCATTCACTATATTTACCTGTAAACCATATACCACTCACTCCGAATATCGTGATAAAACATAATTCATAAGTACATAGATGTCCAAACACAAGTACCAATAACAAAAGTATCTACAATCTTAGCTAACGGTTCAATACGATAAGAAAGTCTACAGAATCTGTCAAAAGTTTCACAAGCTAAAAAAAAACATAACTATTGTAGTTCTTCCACATTGTAGAAAATGTCATAACCCGCAATGTTAGTCCATATCATTCCAACTCAAGCTTCACGTAAGGATCTCCTCCACGTGTCATTGCTACTATTAGTTTTTCTCAATCACGAGTCGCCTCGCTACTAAGCCCCTAAAATAAAAGGTAACAAATTATAAATTACAATGTATAAATTTTTAACACCCAACAGACAAAGTAGAAGTATAACTAACAATGAGAAAAAGAATTAGTCCAGATATTTAAAGGAAGGGCCATTTTACAAAAAAACAAGAATCAGGGTACTAAATACTTACGACATTGCAGAAGAGAGACCATTCAGATAATCAGATCAAAGTCCAGATAGAAAGAGGTAAGTCAGGTAACTACAAAATGTAACAAAATACCAATTTCTCACCACACGCTACTGCCATAACCCCAAAATCCCACTGAATGTAAATTACTTACTCTAAATAATCAACCAACTTTCAGGAAAAAAAAAAGATACAAATTAAATGTAAATGACAGAAAGAGTAAAGCATAGCGATCCTTGAACTTGGGATAAGAGATCTTCAAACTTCAAATATATTATTCCACCGTCCATGTCTATTTTCAGCCTTTTGGTCATAACTAAATGATATCCATCAAACACCCGCGGTACTGTTGAAGCCAAAGTAGTGATAAAGATCCCATTCACCTGTAGCACCACCTCAAAGTGGAATGTCAAGATTATGTTTTGCAGTCTAGTCAGTAAATTCTCATCCAAGTTCACAAACTCAATCCTTTCTTCTGGCTTCATGGTAATACTTTCTCCTTAGTCCTCACACATGTCAAATATCAAACCATTTATATATGAAATCAGATCCTGAGGCCTCAATCGTCAACAACTAACAAGCTAAGTAACTAAAATAGAAAGGAAGAGAGAGAATGAAACTCACCCTATAGAGTGTTTCTCTTCTTTAAGCCGCATCAAGAACAAATAATACACATAATCAATCAAAACGTCCAAGGAGAATCCAGCAATAGAACTATACTTTAACACATAAACACTTCTGATTTCTGTTAACATACGATAACCCATTTGGGAGATCAGATCAAAACTGGTGTGGGTATTATCAATAAAATAAAATTGCTGGGTGAGAATAATACTAATTGGAATATTTGCTTTCATCGCTATTAACTTTTCTTTGACAGGTTTTGGACATTGATCAATAACTCTATAGTCAATACAAGCAAATTAGAATCCTAGATCCTTGAGTGAAAAAATATGACAACAATGAAAGGCATAAGTACATGTATATACAGTCACTGAAACATACATAGAAGAATAAAGGACATGGCCATTGTGTATCACTCAGTAATATTTCACAAACCATATGCTGAAGCAAATCAGAAACATTTAATTTAAAGGTTAGAAAGCGTAGTAACCTGAAACGTTATGCATAGCTTGGTCCCGACCACTAGTTCGTTGAATATGAGCATCCATTAACATGCTTAATTATGAGGCCATATCATTCATCTTTTAGCCGTAGTTCTCCTTTATTTAATCTATTTTTTTGTTAAGATCAACATTTTCTCGTTCCTTCTCTTGGATACGTGCCATAAGTTCAGCTCTACTAGGTAAAGACCCTCTTACATCTTTAGGTGTTACACCAAAACCAAAGCAGACAACGCTACCACGATCTTGTTCCCCAAAGCATTTTTCGACAACTTCAAAGTGTGATAGAGATGGATTCTCTTTCTCAACGTCAACTATCTCATTCTAAAATAATAAAACACAAAAAATAAAAGTTTATTGTAATCTCACATAAACATTATTTTGAACATTTTAGAACATTTGTAAAAATGTTACACAGATTTGCCATCCTCGTCTTCATCTAAATTTCCAGATTTCCTTTTCCTTGTCCTCTTAAAAATAGCTGATATTGGTGGTGGTTCCTTCCCTTCTTTACCTCCCTTCATATAAAATAATCAAACCTAAGGAGCATTATATAAAGAAAAGGCTATAAATTAAAAATCTTACCATATCATCCCAAATTACTTGTCTGAATGGCATGCTACCAGTGCGATGATGCATTGTTAAATGTCCTCTGTTTCCGGAATTTCTAGAACTAACTTTCTACATCCACAAAGTATATGTTAGTAATTAAACCTCTATTAAGGAAAAGAGTTGTTAATCATTACAAAAATGACATACTAAAATGCTAAACATTAAGAAAATGACATACTTTGAAATTGGAACTTGTAAAATGCTCTTTCACCAACCACTCCCAATCCTCCTTTGTTAGATCCTTTGGCGTTTCTTTTAATGCATTTTCCGCACCACCTTTTTTTATTATTGAATTCTGCATCAAGATCCCTCTCCAATTTTGCCACAATCTTTTCAAATGGCAGAGGGTTATTGTACGGTGCAACTCAAAGCCATTTCCTGCAAATTTGTTCTGCAAAAGAACAAATTTGGAACACAAATTAATGAAAACAAAGTTGTGTATGCAATTACGGTATATGCGAAATAAAGGTCAAGTTAGCATTACCACAACTAATTGTCACATATACTCCTTTGCACTATCATCTATCTCGTTCCATGAATGCACTCTAACTGGACAAATTAAGCGATCTCGAACAATTTTGCCCATGTGCCTTGTCATTTCCTTATGATTGTCTCCAACTGGACCACTGTTATAAAAATTCACCTCTAATTTCTCACCTTCTTTAAGATTTCCCACTTTCTTGCACCTGTTAACACCCCTTGGCTTGGCATCCGGTCTCCTATTTCTCTTCCTAACCGTAGAGGTGGATACTTCCATAAAGCAACAAAAAATCATTAATGGGATATAAAAAATTAAAGCTTGAATTATAACAATTTGATGTTCAAAGTTAATTTCATACCTTCCTCCTGGATCCTCAAGGCATCTTGTGAAGAACTTTGATAAAGAAACTTACTAATTGCATCATTATTGATGGATCTTTGTAAGAAATCATCATGGTCTATCTCCTCGTCAAGAGATAAAGTTGAAGGAAAAGAAGTAGGCTCCTTTTCCATGTCCTCATTAGTAGTCTGTTGGTTCATTTGGCTTGCATTAGTTACATTTAAATTTGAAGGTCAGGAAGTAGTCTGTACATGGTTTGTAACCCTAGGGGAAGTAATTGTTTCACCTAAAGTGGACGAAGAAGGGAATTTTGCATTCACACTTGAAAATAATGTAGCTTTTAGTCCTTTGCCACGGTTTTTACCAAGTATTCCAGGTGCCAGAAATATGTTCTTCTTCTGACCTAGTGTCATTATGACTTTCACGAAAACTTAACTTGTCCATGTATTACTTTTGGTTAGTGGCATGTCAAGAAATAAAATTCGGGATCACAACCGGATCCAAGATTTAAAACCATAGGCCAAACAACAAAACGAATCCAAAAAATTAGATCATCTACATATATATTACATCATCTACATATATATATAGTCCTTATCAGCTTAACGCACCAAATATTACATCATCTATATATATAGCTCTTTAGTTTTGAGCTGTTCCTTGTGGGTCGAGGAGTGCTAGGGGTGTGCAGTAGGTGAGCAGCAGGGTGGGGAGTGGAGGGTGGGGACTGTGCAGGGGAGGTGGGCAGTGTGTAAGGGGGTAGGGAGTGTGCAGGGAGTGGTAGTGTGTTGTGTGCAGGGGAGGTGGGTAGTGTGTTGTGTGCAGGGGATTTGCAGGGAGGTGCGCAGTGTGCACGGGGTCTGCAGGGGGTCTATAGGGGAGGTGGGCAATGTGCAGGGGGGTGGGGAGTATGCAGTAGGCGAGCAGCAGGGTGGGGAGTGGAGGGTGGGGAGTGTGCAGGGGAGGTGGGGAGTGTGCGGGGGAGGTGGTCAGTGTGTAAGGGGGTAGGGAGTGTGCAGGGGAGGTGGATAGTGTGCTGTGTGCAGGGAGTCTGCAGGGAGGTGGACAGTGTGCAGGGGGTCGGCAGGGGAGGTGGGGAGTGTGCAGTAGGTGAGCAGCAGGGTGGGGAGTGGAGGGTGGGGAGTGATCAATATGTTTGTTTTGTGTATGCGCGCGTGTGCTGTGCCTGCACATATATCTAGTATATTATGAGGTTAGTCTAGCTTGAGCTATAATGCAAGCTGGAGAAATATTGTTTAGTAACTGCATTTTTGTAACTGCAGTTTTAGTACCTTTGACCATAGAATCTTTAATTACAGATTATATTCTCTTTAAAGACTTACTAGCTGCTTATGTAGTCCATGTTCGATGACCAATTCGGAGATCTATCATATACAACTTTATACTTCCTTGTTCTAGGACTTCTTGTTTTAGGGTCAGGCATTGTGGAGATTATCTAGTTACTATTTTATGTTTTAAGCAGGATCCCTTGGATCGATGAGCTCATGTTGTACATTGTACAATCGGACTCGAGAACTATCATCCCCTGTGGCTACCTGGTGAGGATTTTAATGCTCAATATTTTATCTATATTAGCAAGTGAAATTAAATTGACTCAGGTTTTTTTTATGTATTATTGTCTCTTAGACTCGTAGGACCTTGGTTTACTGTACTTATATTTGAGTTTCTGTAGCACTGAATTTAAGCTCTTAAGGAATCTTCGTGAGAATACCTCATGCATGTTTGATCGGCAGTAAAGGAAGTTTGACCTGGCAAGATCTTATTCCATTAGTTTTGTATGGCTCAGCCATCAAAATTCCAAGAAAAAGTGTTTTACATGACTTATAAATCTTCTCCATACTTATAAGAAAGTAAAATAGATATGCATAACAGAACTATGGAAAAAACAAATGTATTGTGGGACCCACTAGTAGAATAAATGCTATTTGTTGCGGTGGTATTGCTGTGGTTTTACCCATACGCAGCAACATATCACGTAAAAATAAACATAAAATATAAAATAAAGATATTGCTGCGGTTTCTGCTTAAAACCGCAGCAATATAGTATTAACAGAAAAAAATTTGAAAAAAATTAACTATTTGACATGACATATTGCTGCGGTTTTTGTCAAGAACCGCAGCAATATACTGAAATATTATTAAAAAATAATATTTTAATATATTGCTGCGGTTCTTACAATCAGCAATACCATTTTAAAAAAATATAAAACGCGCATCATCTCCCACGCCTCACTCTCTCTCTCTTTCTCGACCTCCTCTCTCTCTCAACCTCTCTTCTCTCTCCGTCTCTCAACGTCCCTTCTCTCTCAACTTTCATCGACGTTCTATCCACCGGACTCCACTCCTCCTGACAACCTTCGAACCGACCGACAACTTCACCGGCGTTCTGGCACCGGACGTGTTCTCTCTCAGCCTCGACTGCAACCTTCGAACGGACGACGCGACGAAGCTGCGTTGCTTCGAACGGAGCGACAATTTCACCGGCGTTCTGCCACCGGACGCATTCTCTCTCAACCTCGACTGCAACCTTCGAACGGACGAAGCGACGAAGCCGCCAAGCCCACCGGCCTCGATCCATATAGTTCGTCGATGAATGTCTTTTCGTTTTCGATCTCAATACGCTTTTTCCGTTGTGTCTTTTTTTCGTTTTTGGATCTGAATGTCTTTTCGTTTTCGGATCTGAATGTCTTTTCGTTTTCTCCTCCTCTACTGTGATGAATGTCTTTTCGTTTTCGGATCTAGATAGTTCTCGTCCCGATACTGTCGATGAATGTCTTTTCGTTTTTTGGATATTTTTTTTTTTTTTTTGATTTTCAGATTTTTGTTTGTAATATATTTTCTGCTTTTTTGTTTAATTTTGTAATTATAATTTTACTACAGTGAATTTTTAATATATTTTCTGCCTTTTAGTTTCTTTTTATATTGAGTTTTTATAACATTATTGTAGCTAATATAACATATTATAATAATGTTTGTATAACCACAAAAAATTTAGGCCTTGAAAAAAAAAACAAAATTTTTTTACCTGCCTGGCGCCTATTGCTGCGGTTTTGAGCTAAAAACCGCAGCAATATTACGTTTTAACCAGATAATAAATAATAATATTGCTGCGGTTTGGCCTAAAAACCGCGACAATATTAGTAGATATTGCTGCGGTTTAAAACCGGAGCAATATAATTAATACTTATTGCTGCACCCTTAATTGCTGTGCGCCCTAAACCGCACCAATATGGCTCTTTTTAACCGCAGCAAATAGCATTTATTCTACTAGTGACCAAATTTATTGATGTGTTAGTCATCACCATAATCTTTGTAGTATTTTTTTTTTTTTGTGTGCATTAGTGTATTCTCTTTCTTCCTCTCTCAAAACATGTCTCCAGTCCCACTCTCACTACACAAAAAGCGGAACAATTTGTACAAAACTAGAGATCGTACTCGCCTACTACTGCAATTTTTTTTCGAGCTCTTGTGTATTCTATTTATGTCTTACGTATTATATTTTCTTCTTCAGGCCTATACTATGGAGCTGGAGCAGGAGGTTCAAAAACTAAAAGAGGAGAATCAAAAGTTACGGAAGAAACAGGTGCGTCTCCTGAGTAACTTCTTGCTAAAACTTATCGTTGCTTGAAGTCATGATCTATAGGGCTTGCTTTTCTGACTGCAGGCTGAAATAATGGAAATGCAGAAAAATCAGGTACACACTCTATGCTATTTGAGTCCAGTTATTTACGGTGCTTTGTGGAGAACAAAGGGAGGAGTAAAAATTTTGTCATCCACCTTGCAGTTCCCTCTCCCCTCCTTTCTTTTGTTCTCCACAGAACATGTTATGTAAAGAGGCCTTTCTATGTTAGTTACTTCGTCACATGTATGGTTAACTATCTCGCTCCCTTCACAATCTTCTTGTTTCGGGCTCTTTGTCTTGTGATAGTGGTTAAGCATTTGAGTAAATATTAGAGTCATTTACAAGATCACCAAGTTAATTATGATAAAAATCCAATCATAAATCTCATATTAGTATTGTTTTCGAATAAGACTAAACCCATAGAATGTAACACTGAGTACCTGTGCAATTAAAACATGGACACCCACCAGAAGAGAAGGGCAGAAAATCTAACCTGGACGACTGAAACCAGAGGGATGAAACTCTTGGTAAATGACAGCGTGAAACTCAAGAATAAGCCGTTGGAGAACCTGAGAGAAGCTTGATTAATATGGCCAATAACACTTAGATACATATTATTACGATGCAAATATCAAATTATAAATGCAAGTGCAAGTGCTTATTAAATACCAGATCATGAACACTAAAAATCTCAAACCATGTTAGTTTAGCAAGTAGTACTTTAAGCACCAATATATAGGCAAGAACTAATAAATTATTTCAACATTAGCTCTTGTCAACTATTTCTAAGCAACAAACGTAACCTTCCAAAAATATTTAGATATTATTTTGTTCAAAAAAGAAAAATAAAGAAATATTGCAATCTAATAATAATCCATCTTAAAACAATAATATTTTAAGGATCTCTAAGTTTTTCTCTTTCGTTTCTTCACTACCACAGCATCAACGATTTCAACAATATCAGGTTCCATGTCAACCCTGTGTTTATCATTCATCTCGTTATGCGTGTATGCCGGTGCAGATGTAACAAAGCCAAAAGATTCACGTTCTTGATACGCATCCTCGGCATCATCTAAGATTTCCATGCTTTGAGAATCATTGTCTTTCTCCACTGCCAACTCATATGTAACTCGAGGTTTTGTCTTAACTGCAACACGCCAGTTTCCTTTTTTTACAATATCTGTTGCATAGAACACTTGTGACACTTGGCTCGCTAGCACAAAGGGTTCATCTGTTTCGAGGTTGCGTCGTGTATCAACACTAACATACCCAAAATTCCTTTCTTAGAATCAAGCACATCATACCAATCACACCGAAAAAATACAACGTAATTACCCCCCAAATACTCTACTCTGATTACTTCTGTCAATGCCCCATAAAAGTCAAAGGCCTCTTTTTCCTCACCAGTATCACCCAACACCACTACTCCACTATTTTGTGTTCTCAAGTTTCTATCACTGTGTAATGTATGAAATCTAAATCCCTTAGTGACATAGCCACTAAAAGACCTAGAACTGTATATAGGACCATGGGCTAAAGATAGAAATTCTTCCCCATAAGGACATGCTTTTTGTTTGTCTAACTTTTCAACCTGGAAAATACACAAAATAATGATCAAAACGCAATCTCAAATAATTAAAGTCAAAGATCAAACTTGTCCGGAAATGAAAACTTACTTTTTTTCTAAACCAATTCACAAAGTTCACATCTCGTTGATGTTGGGAAAGTTCAACTCCTTCATGTGCTATTATTTCAGCATATTCTCTATGTTGGACAGTAAATTAGTTAAAAATAAATAAAAACATCTGAAACATCAAACAAATGTTCTAACTACTCACTGATAGAATGGGTCAATTTCAGTGCAATTTTTTAAAGCATAGATGTGAGCCTGCTCTCTTTAATCTACGTCCAGATTGTTGGTTTTTCTGCCCCCTAAGGGCCTTCCAGGGTGAGAAAATATAGATAGTTTCCTAGCGGTATCATCATCACCATCACAGTTACGCTCAAGACGATTAAATTTTGTTTCAACGTCATCTAAGTACCTTGAGCATAGAGTCATACACTCATCAACAATATAACCCTCCGGACGTGCTTTATTACGCACATATAACTTGAGTTTATGGAGATATCGTTCCCCATGATACATCCAACGAAAAGGGACAGGACCTCCAAGAATTACCTCATCAGCTAGGTGGACACTTAAATGAAGCATGACATCAAAACAAGAAGGAGGCATCCATGCTTCTAACTTAGAAAGAGTTATAGGAATTTGGGCTTTGATTTTGTCTAGATGTTCAACTTGCACAGATCTAGCACAGAGCACACCGAAAAACTAACATAGCTCAGCTAAAGGCTCAGATACATCTTTCACCAAAAGGCCGCGAATCACAAGAGGAAGTATGCTTTGTAGAAGGACATGGCAATCATGACTCTTCACTCCTGAAATCTTACAATCTTTTACATTTACGCATCGAGAAATATTAGAAGAATAGCCATCGGGAACTTTCAACTCTTTTAAAAACGACACAGTATCTCTTTTTGACTCTTAATAGTGTGTATGGTGCGGGGGGTAATTCAATTTTGTCAACCTTTGAAATAGGATGTAGCTTTGGCATTATACCTAATCCCTCCATATCAAAACGAGAATTAGCCGTGTCTTAAGTTTGTCCTTTAATGTTCATGATGGTTCCCAGAATAATATTACATATGTTCTTTTCAATGTGCATTACATCTAAATTATGCCGTAATAGAAGTGTTTTCCAATAAGGCAACTCAAAGAAAATACTTTTCTTATTCCAATTATCGCCTCTGATCTTATGTGACACTTTCGTCTTCTTAGTGGGATCTTTGGACAAACATATACCTTCAAGATCTCTAACTTGTTCAAGAACTTCCTCCCTTGATAATGGCTTAGGTGCCTCTCCTTTTTCTTTCTTTCCAAAATCATCTTTCTTCCTTCCCCATGGGTGATTAATAGGAAGAAAACGTTGATGATGCATATAGACATGCTTTAAGCAATTAGGTAACTACATATAAGAAGTTTCTTTATGACAACAAGGACATGCTCTCTTCCCCTTGGTACTCCATCTAGATAACATTCCATAAGCAGGAAAATCATTGATAGTTAACAGCAAAGCCGCATGCATTTTAAAATTTTCTTTTTTTGATGCATCATAAGTTTCAACACCAACTTCCCATAGCTCTTTAAGCTCTTCTATCAAAGGCTGTAAATATACATCAATAGCATTAGCAGGACCCTTTGGACCATGTATAAGCATTGACAATAGCATACTAGAAGGTTTCATACACATCGAAGGAGGTAAATTGTATGGAACTGCGGTGATATTGTTGCGGTTTACCCATACACAGCAAAATATCGCGTAAAAAGATAAGAAAAAATATAAAATTACCATATTGCTGCGGTTTTGACCGAAAACCGCATCAATATAGATTCAACGAAAATATTGTGAATTTTTTTTTACCATTTAACCAAATATATTGCTGCGGTTTCTGGCAAAAACCGCAGCAATATATTAAAATAATAATTAAAAATATTATTTTAATATATTGCTGCGGTTTTTTACAAAACCGCAGCAATATATCCTTAAATAATATTTAAAGATGCTAGGCTTTATTTGTGCGCCTCTCACCCTCACATAAGCTAGGGTTTTTCATTCTCTCCTTCCTCTTTCACGCTGCCTTTCTCCTTCCTCTTTCAAGCTGCCTCTCTTCTATCTCCTCTCTCCTCTATCCTCTAACCTCTCTCCTCTCGCCTCACAATATCTTCTATTCGGCGACATCTTTGATCCGGCGACATCACACGCCGTTCGACATCTTCTCCACTCATGACCGGTGATTTTCTCGAGTTATCACCTATCATCAGTCATTTGCACCGTCTCAAGGCGTTCTTCTCGAGTCGCTAAGATCGTCTCCACCAAGTCGTTCGCACCGTCGCGTTCTTCTCGAGTCGTTAAGATCGTCATTCGCACCGTCTTCGTCCGCAACAGATCGTCTCCACCAAGTTGTTCGCCCTAATTTCATCCGCACCACTTCGTCTCCACCAAGTTGTCCGCCCCAACTTCGTTCGTCTCCCCCATCTTCCGATTTCGTCGTTCGTCCGTCCCTTTTCAAGATCTAATGATATTGTTCCTTTTTTCTTTAATTTTTAATTTTCTTTATTAGTTTTCTGGACTTTTGTATTTTCTTTTACGTTTTTTAAATTTCTTATGAGGTTTTTTTTTATATATTTTGTATATATAATTTGTAATATATTATTATTGTTGTTGAATATATGGCATTTGGGAATTACTTTTGTGTTGTTAATGTATTGCATTAGTCCCCTTGAATTTAAAATGTTCATATTATAATTACCAAAAATTTATGCTTGAGTAATGAATTTTTTATTTTTTTTTTACCTGCTGCACCTATTGCTGCGGTTTTGGGAAGAAAACCGCAGCAATATACCTATATTTTTAATATTAAAAAAACATATTGCTGCGATTTTCGCAAGAAACCGCAGCAATATGTTCAAATATTGATGCGGTTTTAAACCGCAGCAATATCTTAATTACCTATTGCTGCGCCCTTAATTGCTGCGCGGCCAAAACCGCAGCAATATGCCACTTTTTGACTGCAGCAATAAGCATTTATTCTACTAGTGTACTATACGGTTTTGCAACATTAGAAAAGGGATTAAATCCATCACTTATAAGCCCTAACCTAACATTACGAGATTCAGAAGAAAAAGATTCATTTTTCTCATCAAAACGTTGCCATGCTTTCCCATCTGCGGGGTGCTCAATAACCCCATCTTTGGCAGACCTTTCATGATGCCATCTCATAAGATGAGCTGTCTTAGAGCACATGAAAAAACATTGAAGTCTTGGCTTAAGCGGAAAATATCGGAGGACCTTTTCAGGTTTTCTTTTACCATTTTCCTTCGTTCTAATTTCCCCACTATTCTTACCTTGCTTCCACCTACAAGCATTGCAAATTTTGCAATGTTATAATTGTTCATCATCTTTCTAAAACAACATACAATCATTAACACAAGCATCAATCTTTTTATATGAAAGCCCCAAATCTTTAGTGGTCTTTTTTTGCATCATAATAGGAAGTAGGAAGAGTTGAGTCCTTTGGTAACAAATGATCTTTCAAGTATTGCAATAACATAGTAAATGAGTCATTACTCCACCTCCCAAGAGTTTTAATATGAAGCAAGTTAACAATAGTAAACAATCTTGAGGACTTAGAACCTTCAAACAATGGCTTTTGCATATCATCAAACAATCTAAAGAATTTCATAGCATCATCATTCCGATCTTCAGCCTGTAATTCACTAGAGGAGTCATTTTCAGCAAAACCACTACAATTAGGAAAAAAATCCCTAAGTATTGTATCCATCTCATTTTCGTTATCATCATCTAGTAATTCATCCTCTCCTACTTCTTCGCTAGATTGTGATTCAAAGGTATCCTCCCCAACTATTTCCCCATGGTGATACCAAAATGTATAACCCTCGATGATTCCATAAGTTAATAAGTGATCTTTGACTATATTTAGAGATCGAAATGATGCATTTAAGCATTTTACGCAAGGACATTTAATCTTTTCTATTCCTCCCGACTTTTCAGATGCATATTTTAAAAAGTTTTCAACGCCTATTTCATATGCAACATTCAAACGATCATCTCGGAAAGTTTCATCCACTCCTTACAAGGGGCCATTGTATTCTGAACAAGCAAATGTAATGTTTTCTTATAATAAGATAATAACGTATCTAATTTCATAAATGGAGAATATCAATGGTTTTAAATTATAAATAAAGCATGAATATTAAAAATAATATAATAATTTACCTTTCCAATATGTTAGGACTATGGGCAGTGTGCAAGATTGTTGTAAAAAACGCAGAAAAGGAGACAACACAAAGGATCACGACACAAACCCCAATTGTTGGTATACTACCTACAACAAAATCCAAATCTAAGTGTTAGCAAATAATAACCTTGAATAACATGTCAGTTAGAACCTAGAAACCCCAAGAATATACTTATATAAACTTATACATAGTGATCCTAATCCACTTAAAGCCTATCTAACCATCCAATTAAAAGTAAATTACTAACCGATCCCTAAGTTAATTATTCTAACATCATAAAACCCTTCCCCAACCATTAAAAATCACGCTATATGTTCTTCTTCTCCTTAACCATGAATCTTAACAACTCTTTTTACAAGAGCAGTACTTTAATATATATACAAAATCCATAGTAAACATGCATCATTCTAATTCATCATTCACCAAAATTACCGCTGCATAGCTCATCAATTCCACTGCATAGAACCACTTTCCAAACAGAATCAGAGACTACACTAAACAACATATATCATATTCACAAAGAGAAACACATATCTTGGAATTCAGAAATCTCTTTTATCGTTTGGCTTGATTGGGGTTACAATTTTGCAATTTTGGGATAATATTATAATTAGATATTATCATAGTCAAGCTGGAATATGCGTAAAGTTTGCACAGAAGGCAAAGTTTGGGATAATATTATTAGATAATTACAGTCGTAATTAGATATTATCATAGTATAATATTATAATTAGATATTCTAATAAAATCAATCCAACGAACAGAATACCAGCCAAATTCGACAATTATGGTTTAAGATTATGAAAATATTGAAATCAAAATTATGCCTTGAAACGGGAAGAATAATACCTAATTCCCCTAAAACTATGAAAATTAGGCGAACAAAAGTATCTCCCAATTATGGTTTCGCAAATTAGGGCGCCAATGGAGGAATCCAGTTCGAGAATTCACCCCTGAAACTATCAAAATTAGGCGACCAAAACCATGAGACCGTCAAATTTAGGCGAACAAAAATAAAAGAGAACATCTGATTTTGGCTTTATAGCATGAAAGATGGAGAAACTTACCCAGAAATTCGACAACTCGGATGAATAGAGGATCGGAGTTCACGTAGTGAAGAACCGCAATGGAACAACGAGTAATACAGTAGCGACTTAGCGTAGGTTTTTTTAATTTTTTTTTTTTTGTTTTTTGAAGTGAAGGTTTTTTTAATTTTTGGGGACTAACAAATTAATGACATTTTTCTTAAATTTAATAGTCTTTTGCAACAGTTGGTTCCGTTGTAATTAGTAATTATATGGACGTTAAAGAATTAAGAAACCGGGAAAGCTCCCGCTCAAGTTTTTTCGCACAATTTTCACACTTTTTACGACCAGGTTTTGAAGTTTACAACCAAATTTAAGACCCATTGCAAAATAACCTTAATATCTACGACGGGTTGCAAATCTCGTCGTAATTGGTACCTTTTTACGACCAGATTTTCGCACGGTCGTTAAGGTTGGTCGCAATAGTCATTCATTCTTGTAGTGAATGCCTTCATTCTCTCATAAAAGCCATTTGTTCTTTGACTTCTTACTCTTATTCCACTAAGTTTATTCGATAAATTGTATTTTGGTTTTTGGGGTAATGGGACTTTGTGAAGTTTTGTAAGAGATAAGCTTTGAGTAAAGCGAGTAAAAGTGAGAAAACTTCAAGTGAAGTTGAGAGGAACAATTGTTAAGGGAATAGTGGTTCAGGAGCTTGAGTTTCGGAACTCAAGGTGTGGCTCGTGAGTAGAATTAGGTTGTAACAAAGTTGTTTGGCCTAATTAGTGAAAGAATGGAGTTTAAAATTCCTAGTGGTCGAGGTTATTTCTTCTTGTTGGGCCCAAGAAGTTTGTCCTCGTAAAAATCCCTTGTGTTCCTTTAGCTTGTTTATTTTTTTAAGTTTGAAATTCCGCAAAAAGTTACGTTTATTTCTACACATACAATTCACCCACCTTTTGTAGTGTTCCTAGTGAAATAACAATTGGTATCAAAGCTAGAACTCACAAAAGATAGGAAACCCTATTGAGAAAAAGATCCAAGGAACAATGAATACCACCGAGAAACTTAAGGAAGGTTACTCCACGCAAAGGCCTCACATGTTCAATGGGAAGTTCTATTCCTACTGGAAGAACCGAATGGAGATATTAATCAAGGCTGAAAACTACCCGGTATGGAGAGTCATTGAAGTTTGTGATTTAGAGGTCACAACTACTAATGACAAAAATGAGGTAATTCTGAAACCCTTCTCTGAATATGACAAAGCTGATTTTGAAAAAATGGAAGTAAATGCCATGGCTGTTAAACGATTGCATTGTGAACTTGGACCTCATGAATATAATAGGATCACGAGATGCGGATTCGCAAAGCAAATATGGGATTTACTAGAAGTAACTCATGAAGGAACTAATGAAGTCAAAAGATCTAAAATTGATTTACTAATGAATCAATATGAACTGTTCTCCATGAAGACTAAGGAAAGCATTCAAGAGATGTTTACTCGTTTTACTAACATTATTAATGAGTTAGCTTCTCTTAGAAAGTTTATTTGATCAGAGGAACAGGTTCGAAAAGTTCTTAGAAGTCTCCTTAAGGACAGATGGATGGCTAAGGTCACTGCTTTACAAGAAACAAAAGATTTCACTAAGTTCAACTTGGAACAGCTGGCTGGGTCACTTATGACTCATGAGCTTCATCTTGACACTGAGTATGGTGAATGCTCCCAATCAAAATCTATTGCTCTAAAAGCATATGATGAAGATGACTCTGACTCAAAAGAAGAGGAAGCAGCTCTCATGGTTCAATAATTTCAAAAGATGTATAGGAACATGAAGAACGGGAACATCGAAGGTAAAACTAAAAAGTTTCTAACAAAGCTGCTTTTCATAAATGTGTGAGTACAAATCACTTCATCAAGGAATGTCCACTTTGGGAAAATGATAAAAGTAAAGAAAGGAACAAGGAACGCTTTGCTGAAAGGAACAAAGAATCCAAGGCAACCTTCTCTAAGGCAATGATAGCTGCTTAAGGAGATTCAGAGACGGAAGAGGAAGAAGAACATCAAACTGAAGAAACAGCAAATCTTTGCCTCATCAAACATTGATGAAAATGAAGATGAAGAAAATGTTGAGGTAAGCCAACATGGACTTGAGTCAGACTTAGATTGCAAAACTAGGCCTGAAATATATGATCTTCTTTATGATGCAATTCTTGAATGTAGAGATGAATGTGAAAAATGTGAACAAACTGAACAAGCTCTTAAAATTTGCAAAGAACATATAGAATGGCTTAAGAAAATGAGAACAGATGTTGAAACTAGATTCTTTGATTTGTTTGATAAAAATTTAAAAATCAAAGAATATTATGAGAGTGTGAAAAATGAAAATTATCTAATAAATTTAGAAATTTCACACTTAAAGGAATTTGTACCTGTTCTAAGTTCCTTTGATATTAGATCAACCCCTTTAAAAGGATACAGATCTGAGATCAAAAATTTCAATAAAGAGAAAAATGTTTTGAAGGAACAGATCTGTAATCTTAAGAAGGAACTAGTTGTTGCAAGGAATAGATGCAAAACGATGACCATTCCTAAGTGGAATTAGAGACCACAGACTAAAAGAAAAGAAGGTCTTGTTTCTGAAAACTACAAGAAAAGGAACAAGAACAAGAAATATGTCAACCTACCTAGTGATAAATTTTGTATGTACTGTGGAAAGGTAGGTCATTACATTAATCAATGTCAACCAAAAACTGGAATGATTGGAAAAAATGTCAAAATAAGTAACAAGAAATGGGTTGTCAAATCAAGTCCTAGTCAAGAACAGGAACCCACGAAACAAGGGGTTCCTACGACTAACAATTAGTTGATTTTTGCAGGTTGGAGTGAGGGGGAACAACACATGGTATCTTGATAGTGGTTGTTCCAAGCATATGACATGAGACAGATCTAAGTTTCTCTCACTCTTAACCTACGAAGGTGGAAGTGTGACATTTGGTGACAATAAGAAAGGTAGCATATTTGCCATGGGTAAGGTTGGTAAGTCACCATCACACTCCATTGAAAATGTATTTTTAGTTGAAGGACTAAAACATAATCTATTGAGTATTTCCGAATTCTGTGACAAGGAAAATGTTGTTGAATTTAATAATGAAAAATGCTTGATCATTAACATTAAAACTAAGAAGGTTATTCTGGAAGAAACAAGGAAAGGGAACACATATAATATGGATCTTAATCTTGTTCCTAGAATCAATCTGACGTGTCTTAGTTTTATTGAAGATGATTCACTCCTTTGGCATAAGCGTCTACGACATGCTAGCTTTTATTACTTGACAAACTTCGATCAAAAGATCTCGTCTTGGGGTTACCATCTATAAAATTTCATATTGATCAACTGTGTGATGCATGTGCCCGAGGAAAGCATGTTAGATTCTCTTTTAAATCTAAAACTGTAGTAAGCACCAACTGAACCATTAGAATTAATTCATATGGACTTGTGTGGCCCTATGAGAATTCAGAGTAGAAGTGGAAAGAGGTATGTATTAGTTATTGTTGATGATTACTCTAGGTATACATGGGTTATTTTCCTCTCTAGTAAAGATGAGACTTATGACGAGTTCCTTGTCTTTGCTAAAAGAGTTCAACATTTGAGTGGTCACAAAATAATGCATATTAGATTCGATCATGGTAAGGAATTTAAAAATTATAAATTTGATGACTTAAACAGAGATCATGGCCTGGATCATAATTTTTCTGCCCCTAGAACACCACAACAAAATGGGTTTGTGGAAAGGAAAAATAGAACTTTGGAAGAAATGTCAAGAACCATGCTAATTGCTAGTGAACTTCTAAGGAACTTATGGGCTGAGGCTGTTAATACTGCTTGTCACATTATTAATCGTGCCATGATGAGACCTATTATTAACAAAACTCCTTATGAGCTTTACTTTGGAAAGAAACCCAATATCACTCATTTTAGAACATTTGGTTGCAAATGTTTTGTTCATAACAATGGGAAAGATAATCTTGGAAAATTTGATGCGAGGAGTGATGAAGCAATATTCTTAGGATATTCATCACATAGTAAAGCTTATAGAGTTTACAATAAAAGAACTATGTGTGTTGAAAAAAATATTCACATAATTTTTGATGAATTTGACAAATACAATCCAAGCATACAGGTTGATGACTATGAGATTGGCTTAGTACGACCAAATGAGAAAGATACAAATTCAAATGAAGAAGAAGAAATGAAAGAGGAAAAGAACGAAGAAAATGAAAACATTCATAACAATGATGTTCACGTTCCTCAAGATGTATGAGATGTTCATGTTCCTTAAGTTCAAGGAACTGAGTCTATCATTGCTAACAGAGGAACAACTGATCAAAGCTCATCATCTACTCAAGGAACTCAAGAGGAACAACCTATTCCTATAAGGGAGTTTTAACCAAAACCTTGGAGACATCAAAAATCACATCCAGTGGAACTCATAATAAGTGACATATCTAAATGTACGCAAACTAGATCTCAGTTAAAGAATTTTTGTGCATTTCATGCGTTCTTATCAATGATGGAACCACGAAATCATGAAGAAGCCCTAACTGACTATTATTGGATCACTGCCATGCAAGCTGAATTAACTAAGTTCGAACGAAACAAAGTATGTCATCTGGTTCCTTCTTCTAAACAGCAAAAAGTAATTGGCTTAAAATGGGTGTTTAGGAATAAACTAGATGAGTATGGAACAATTGTCAGGAACAAAGCTAGACTTGTAGTAAAAAGTTATAATCAACAAGAAGGAATTGACTATGAAGAAACCTTTGCTCCCGTTGCTAGACTAGAAGCCATTAGAATTCTAATTGTATTTGTTGCTTATATGGGATATAAATTATACCAAATGGATGTTAAGTCTGCATTTCTAAATGGCTATTTAAATGAAGATGTATATGTTGAACTATAACGCCCCGACCTCTAATCATCGTTGTTAAGTTAATTAGTTGATTATTAGCAGCAGAACCTAGATAGTCGGCGCGATACCGCCGTACTTTCCATAAGGAAAATATAAGGCGACATAAAATCATAAACTTAAACATTTTATAACATGAAGCATAATATAGATCCAACATTCGTCTAGACATATACATAGAAACTTAGTTACTAATCAGAGTTTTGATATAAACTTAAATAAAAACCATGAGAGTCTATATAATCTAGCTATTAAGTAAATCCTCACTGCTACACGATCCCATTATCACCATCGGTACCTAAAACACAAAACAAAACGTCATGAGCCGAGGCTCAGTAACATACTACTCTAACATCGTAAATTCATTTCACATCATTTTAGTTAAAAACATGAAGGAGAGAATAAGTAAAACATTCCACAAACATATCATATCATGTTACATTATCTTCTTTATCATGTTCATCATCATGTATCTTTTACTTTGGTAACTTGGCTAGTACAACGGAAGGGACGTCTCCCCATAACATAGTAACATCATAAACGGAAGGCAGCCACCCGAGGACAAAAACCCTCACTAAACGGAAGGTGGCGTTATTTGCCCAGAATGCGTGGTGCCACCCTAGCCCTCACTAAACAGAAGGTGGTTAACCGGCCTGAAGGTACGTGCACGACCCGAGATAACATAATACTTGCCAAGAACCGTCTTTCACTTGAATTTATCATGTTTCGTTCCTTTTAAGCATATCATCATCATCGTGAATAATTATATTCATTCATTTAATCATAACATCATCATCATCATTTCATAGCATCATATCATCATAAATTCATAACCATCATAAAACATTTCATTTCCCGCAATCCATAAATAAAACATAATATTAATCATGATCATAAAACATACTTTGAAGGGGAATGCGGGTGTTAGCAGTAGACGTTACCTGAATTCCTGCTTAATAACCTTGATATATAGCCGGGGGAGGCTTGTAATATCCTTTATCTTCCTTAATCTATTCAAGAATAGTTTTATTAATCAATGTTTCGTTATTTAGCTATTAAGCCTAAATATTAGTTTGCTCTTATTAAGGTCATAGCGGTCATTATAACGTCGTAAAGGTCTCCTTAAAGGTCATTAATCGCTAATAACTTTTTAATTAAGGTGACTCTTTATCAACTAATTAATGAAATAACTCATTTGGCTATATTTTTAGAAATTATGGAAACATTAAAGTTATATTATTACATATTATGAAATCTTTCGAAAACATAACATTATTCTAGTTCATAGTTAATAACTAATTAGTCGTCCATTTATAAATTAATTAATTTTAAAGTTATAATAGATCCATTAACATTATTTTAATATTATTTAGTCATTTAAAACTAACAAGTCAAGTAACTAATTATTATAAGTGAACTTAAGGATTAGTGAAGTACTCATAATTTAAACACAATTATAAACAACAAACTTAATGAATTATATTTAATTAGTTTTAGTTAACTCAAGCGACTTAGTCATTAGGAATTATATCCCAACATAGTTCTAGTAAATAAGCTAGGTGGTTTAATGAAACTAACTAAATCAGTCCGCTAAAGCTCAATATATTAAACTAACAAGATTAACTTAAGTGACATAGCTAAGTAACTCAGATTATAAGCCCAACATTATACTTAACTTAGTAATTATACTAACATAACTTAATAAAATACTAAATCAGCTTTACTTTAACTCAATTAGCCCATCTAATATTAAGTAGTGTTGAACCCTAGTTATGATGATGACAAAGAAACAAAGATGCAAACTAAGTAGTGAACAAATGAGTTATTTAAGTGTATGATTTTCTAAGGTATCATTGAAAGGAACAAAGAGAATACTAAGTCAAGGAAGAAGTCAAGTAAGGATTTCGAAGACTAAGTGAAGATGTTTCCCAATAGTGATACTGGAGCAGCATTGGATCAAGAAGAATAGAAGCAAGGCATTTTATTTTCTAGTTCCATTGTAAATGGAACAAGTAAGGATGGTAATGAACATTGGTAGTCTTATTTGAGAATGAGAGTTGGTTCCTTTCTAAAGGAACAAACTAAATGGCACTAAACGAATCTGTTAAAGGAACTTAACAAATAAAAGGAACTAGACTTAGGCTTGAAGCAGTTAACGGTTTGATTATGAAGTTGAGTAAGTCATGCCTAAATAATAGGAAACCGTTTTTATCTAAGTGAAAATCAGTTTTAATAGAAAATCTTTTTGGAAAAGATTTTGTTTTCCGAAAAAGAAAAGAAAATAATTATCCGGTTTTTAAGAGGATTTTATTTAAAAGATAATATTTTCTTAAAGATTAAAATTCAGTTTTAAATCTATTTTAAAGTTAACTGATTTTCGGATAAATCTCAAGAAACTCTTAATCTTTAGGAGCATTGGCTAAAACATGTCCACGTCCAAAAGGAGATCATGGGATCATGGGATATGTTAAGGAACGTGTTCCTTAAGGGAAGGAACATCATGGGATAATGGATTTACACTACAAAAAAAAACTACATATAGAGGCAATCTAAAATTGCATCTAAATATATATTTGTAGCCTCTAATGGTGATTAGAAGCAATTTTCTGGCTGCCTCTAATTAGTCCGTCGCTAATTATAGGTTGCCCCTAATGCCACCTTTTAGAGGCAGACAAGTTATGGTGCCGCTAAAGACACTTCTGTTTAGAGGCAACCATATGCCTGTCGCCAACTGTTTGTTACCCCTAATTCCACCTTTTTTATGCACATAACTTATAATGTTGCTAAAGCCACTTACATTTAGAGGCGACCATAAGCCAGTTGGTAATTATAGGTTTCCCCTAATGCCACCTTTTTGGGGCACACATGTTACATTGGTGATAAGGCCATTTATATTTAGAGGCAACCATAAGTTCGTCTCTAATTTTAAGTTGCATCTAATGCAACCATAAGTCTGTCGCTAAATGATGTTTTTAGATATAATAACTAGAATTTCCACATTTTATACAATTTTTTTGGGATTTTTTGACGTTTATAAGCATCGAAATAAAAAATTATCAACTCCCTAAAGGAGCAACGAACATTTAGCCACTGATAATTAACGACACTCATAGGCTTCGAAAATGTTGAGGCTTTTTAGCATCATTGCAATTGAAGATGTCGCAATTTGAAGCTACTATATAGACACTTGTAAGCGTCAACATTGTGTTATTAGTACAACAACAGTTACAAGCACATTCTTACATCAACAAAAAAAAAAATATTATAAATTAATAAAGGAAACTAGAAGTATAATCTTATTACTAACAATTTTGACGAATTGATACAAACATTCAGAAGAGGAAATAAAAACAATAAAAAATAAGTAAAAATTCCATCTTCAACCGACATTCAACCTTCAATGAATCTTCAACATAAAACTTCAACTTGAACGCAATTCAATCTGCAAATTCAACCCAAAAAAAATATCAATAATTGCAAAATAAAAAAGAACATAAATCTGGAAATTCCAAAACTATACCAAAAATCTTTTAGGCCCTTTTCTGCTCTCAATATCCTGCATTTTTTCAGAAACACACACATCAGAAACAAGATCTTAAAAAAAAAGTCATATATATACAAAGAATAGATGTTGATGAGCAGCGTTTTACAGATTCAGCACCTGGCAACTGGTATCCTTCAAGTTATTTAATAGATCCTTAAGAATGCTGATGAAGGGAGTTGCTGCAATGCCGAGTCCAATGAGCAATAGAATGTCATACTTCTTGTAATCTCAGGCCACACAGCTGAGTAGCCAAGATTGAACCTTTAGCACTACTCTAAACACAACATTCTGAAAAGTACCCGAGTGAAGCAAAATGAGCAACTATATTAAACAGCTAATGTGAAATTACCTGAGGCTCTGGAGACGAAACTTATTGGCCAAAACGAAATACGCTGCTTTGCGCACTAATTCCTTAACATCAAGAGTACAACTAATGATCACTAATGATGTAGCATTTGAGGGGAGTAATGATAACAGAATGGTCTTTCTTACATCCTGCATAGTAAGAGTTCAGTAAGCAAGCAAGGAGAGGCAAAGAAAGCCCGGAAAAATCTAAAAAAGCTCTTACAGAATTGAAATAGACTGGGTTACCAAAGTAAATCACTAGTATTTTAAACTTCAGGAACTGCATAATAAGTAATCCCCTAAGCATACTACTGCAAAAAAGCATATATACATACAGCATTTTGCTCTGAATCCAGTGTTTGAACGAATAAATCAAGAATGTCACTGTTCTCAGAATCATTCACAAAACGTGAAAGAGCTCTAATTGAAAAGCCTGGGGGAAGGAAGATTATAAACATGATGTAGCCTCTTTTTTCACCCCACCAGCCTTCTGATTGTTCGCTTTAAACCAACACTTGGATTTTTTTTCTCCCTCCCTTTATGACGCTAATTGCAACTTATCTATATTTCGTTCAGTCCGCCTCACCATACGAGATATAGAGATTATTTAGAATGAGAAACTTTAAATTGAAAAAAACACCTATAAGCTGACATGTGGCCTATATAGTGTTAGGATTTTTGGCTCACAAATTGCTGAATCACACAGTATTATAACATGGAAAAAAATAAGATAGGAAATAACAAGAACTTCAATGAAAAAACACAAGGAGATTTAACCGGGGACCCAAGTTCCTTGAGTAAAACCACCAACTCAGCACTAGGAATTTGTACCATGTATGAGATTATGATACAAGCATCTCAAAATCTCTCAATCTAAGCCTTAATGTGTTTGATCCTATACAACTGTCATAATTTAGTTGGATGTGTTTCACACAGTATTATAATCTGCCGATTGAGCTGAACAATCTGAATCACACAATTTAAGCCTGAATCACACAGTATTATAACAAGAACTTCAATGAAAAAACACAAGGAGATACAACTGTCATAATCTAAGCCTGAATCACACAGTATGTTGTTTTTAGCGTTATAGTCGACATTGGCAATCTGTTTGACTGGGCACACAAGCAGACGCATGAAGAAGATAGGAATACCTGGCCTTTTGTTTGAGCACTTGAACAATCTGCCGATTTTCTTTTCTTCTCCTTGCCACTTCTAGCGTTTAGTTATGCAATCTTGTGACCTATATGTTTAACCATCTCCTCATAACTCCACATATATAACACAAAATCACCACCTCCATTGCTTTTCTTCTGGCTTTGTTACGGCCAAGAGACAGAGTTCTATTTATCATGTCGGACTGTTGGAGAATAGAAACAGGGATTTTTTGTAAGATTAGATAATAAGTCGCTTAATTGAAGCGTCACAGAACTAAATGTTCATCTTTTTAGTTGGATGTGTAACCTTTTGATCTAACTAGTACTTGTACTCTTCTGAACAAATGTGTTTATCATCTCCATTTTTCAATTTTACCCCAAAATTAACCCCCAAATTCGATTCATTCCAAAAATTTTGAACAAAAGTATAAAACCCCCACAAAATTCGAACTAGTTTATGAACCCAAATCCCCTAATCCACCCGAATAAACCCACCCAAATTCGAAATTTCCACCTTAAATTTAGATTGAAACAACAACCCCAAAATTGAAACCAAGATTTTCAACTTATTGAACAAAAATGCCAATTTAATCAAAAAAAAGGAAAACAGAAAAAATACCTGTGCAAATGAGAAAAAGAGTGAAAGACCGTCGGTGAGTGAGTAGAGGAGGCGGCAGTAGCGGTGGTAAAAAGCGGCAGTCGCGGTGGTAAAAAACGGCAGCAGCAGCAACGGTTCTTCATAGATCGATAGTGAAGAAGAAATGAGAAGGAAATGAGGGGGAGAGAGAAAACCTAGGAGAGAGAGATGAAGAAATGAGAGTTAAATGAAAACCAGAATGATATGAGGGCGGGGCTTTAAACTTTTGACGAAAATTTTCAAAATATTGAAGGGCGGGGGCTTTTAACATTTTTGATGAAAATTTTATAACTTCAAAAAATCAAATCAGATCTCATTAAATATTTTAAAAATAATAAGTTTTAAAAATTATTATACTTTGACCAAAGAAGTCAAGTTAAATATGTAATAGGGCACAAAGGAAGTACTACTATAATTTTGTTTGACTCAAAAATTGTTTTAATTTCATTTTTAGCTTTGATGTCTTTGTTTTCCTTGTTGATGGTGCAAGAGTTTCCAATGAACTAGGGGCTGGATGACCACATTTAGCTTGATTAGCGGTATGCGTATCGACAATCATGGTGGGAATTAGAGCTATAATTAATTATTTTATTCAAAACTCAAATTATCTATATTTTTATTATGAAATTACTCGATAATTTAGATGTTATTAGATTATGGGAAAAAACCAACACAAATTTATCTTTTTTTTTATAACGCCCAACAATACAACTATCATCAGGGAAATAGGGGCAAGAGATTCTGCCAAAATATATAATTCTTCTGCATCTAAATCACTACAACAGATTGACTTTCATGTTTGCCAATACACAATTTTGACCATTAATATATCTAATTAGTAATTTGTAAAAGTTATACAAAATAATATTATGAATATATTTATAAAACAAACGAGCAACTTTTATATCATATTTTTATTTTTATATATTAAGAAAAAAAAAATAGAGTCAAAGTATATATGTAATAGTAGCTAGCAAAATCCAAAGTATTACACTTAAAAAGAAACAAATGTGGTAGTTATCACTTGTAGAAATGGTATTATCACTGTTGGTGTAGAAAAGATAGTGTTTTTATTCCTAGCTAGAAACATGCACACCCTCGTATATAAGAGCCTAAGAGGAAATGCAATAGCCAACAAGTACTTGCTTTAATGGTTGAAAGGCATATCTATCTCTGTACCAAGTACTCCGTTGATCAACCTGTAACGTAAAGATATATTTTATATTGATGTAGATATGCCCATATGGGTACAAGTCTAACTCTAAAAAGAAAAAGAGAAATTGAAAAAGTACAACAATTGTTGCATTGCTTAAGCTTTTTTTAATCATCGACCACCTTTAAATTAAATCTAAGTTGAGGTCATTAAGCTTTATGCATTTGAAAACTGAAAATATATAATCGACGTAAAATAAGTTAATAGTGGATTGGTTCAAGGTATATATCTATGTGAATCGATAAGTTAAATCAAGACAACAATACTCCATTTAAGTTAATCGTTAACAAGCTAAGTTATATTCAATTTGAAACTCATGTATCTTAGTCAAATTGAAAGAAATTGATGTTACATTATATGTATCAACATGTAAGCGATAAACTATTTCAGATAATAACATTAGTTTCTACTAAGTTAAGCATCTTTAAGTTGCATTCATTTCGAACGAAAGCATCTAATTCAATTGCAACAAATGTGGAACAATGTAACTTAGTAGATCGTTCAATATAACAATACTCCGTTTAAGTTAGTCGTCTCTAAGTTGAATTTATATGAAACTCAACACAACTACTTTGACAGTACCCTAAGTTAATTCAAATAATAACAATACCATACTTAAGTTAATCACTTTATGTTAAATTCATCATGGAACCAAAAACATCTAATTCAGTTGCAACAGATGTAGAACATTGTAACTCAATAGATTAGTTCAACACAACAATGCTCCATTTAAGTTAGTCATAACATATAAGGAGGTT
Source organism: Beta vulgaris subsp. vulgaris (assembly GCF_026745355.1). Lineage (NCBI taxonomy): Eukaryota > Viridiplantae > Streptophyta > Magnoliopsida > Caryophyllales > Amaranthaceae > Beta > Beta vulgaris. The sequence goes on from NC_079204.1 coordinate 30,889,598, forward strand.
TGTTAAATTCCTGTATCATTTTGCACATTAACAATATCTTAATTGATCAAATATTATTGCTTATTAACAAGATCTTGATATGAAGCCTATAAGTATCGATCAAGAAAACCTATCATAAAACGAGTGCTACACAGTCCTCATCCAATGTTGATGCCCTATCTCCTTCAAGTGGTCCATCTTCTTTGCGTTTGTCTCCTCCTATGCAAACTCGTGCCAAACATGGTATTATTAAACCCAAACATTATTTTAACAATGTTTCTCCCAGTGCATGTTGTTACTCCTACTGATCCTACTAGTTTTAAGAAAGCTTCACATGATCGTGAATGGCAATGTGCTATGTCCGAAGAGTTCAATGCTCTTATTACTAATAATACTTGAGATTTGGTACCATTAAACTCTAATTTAATCAATATGTTTAAACATTTTAGTATTGTACAATGGTATTAAAATAATTGTAAAACCATTCGAATACTATAATATAAAGTTCACGTAAAGAAGTATAATTATGCCATTACTTAATTGATTAATAGAAAAATGATAGTTGTATAAAAAACGCTTTAAGTAAAGAGTCCAATTAACATTTAGAAACTCAATGCATAACTCTAATTAAATAGTAATAACAATAGTTATATTATGCTAATTAATAAATGATAGTTATATTTAAATACTAATCATAACAAAAATTTCAAATTATAATAGAATAATTGACTAATTATTAAAGTTACTAAGTAATTAAACCAAATGAATATAAGATTGTCAATCATGTGTTAGGTCATCAATCCATGTACTAGGTCATTCTTTTTCCTATTGGTCAAAGAATAATATCATGGACCATGAATTAGAACCCTTCAATTTGAGAAAGATTAAAATCTAACCATCAATCTCACAAACCCATGTCCATTTCCCTAATCTCTCTTCCATCTATCCTCTCTAAAACCCTAATCCCCTCCCATCTCATCTATGATCCGCCTACCTCTTCATCTTTCTCACATTCTCTCTCCTTAGCCTACCATCCCCTCAACCACTCCTTTCCTGCCACACTCTCAACCACCCCACTCCGTCGCTCGTCAAAGACTGCACCACCTGTTCACACTCCGTCGCTCGTCGAAGACACTTATCGTCGCTCGACGTTGGTCGCCCGTTTTCAACCTCCCCGCCACACTCACTCCTCTATTGCCACACTCTCAACCTCCCCACCTCATAACTGCCATTTTCAACCTTATCTCTATTTTTAATTTCTCAATTTTCATCTTTTTTTACGGATAGTTTTAGCTTCTAGTTTGGTGTTATTTAATTTTTTTTTTGTAACTAAATCTCGATTTGTAAGTTGGATGAATTACAACAAGTTCCTCTGTTCCTGTACTGATTAATTCATTGTCGCAGTGGAGACTTTTTGTTTTCTTTGGTTAGGATGGATTCATGGTGATTCTACCCAGTGTTTGAACTTTGAAGCATAATTGAGGAAGTAAACAATGATATCTTCCTTTCAAGTTCTAATTGAAAATATTTAGTTTTTTGTTAAGAAGATAAAGCACATAATTTTTCATCTTATTGCTGAAAGGCAAAGCCATATCAGAGACAACTAACTACATTTGATGCTAAAAAAATTGGCTTTAGAGACAACTAAATTCATGTGACGTTAAATACATCGCTTTAGAGACAACTAACTACAGTTGATGCTGAAAAAATGGCTTTAGAGACAACTAAATTCATGTGACGTTAAATACATTGCTTTAGAGACAACTAACTACAGTTGATGCTGAAAAGAAATGGCTTTAGAGACAACTAAAGTCATTTAACGCTAAATACATGGCTTTAGAGACAACTAACTACAGTTGATGCTAAAAAAAATGGCTTTAGATACAACTAAATTCATGTGATGCTAAAAATATGGATTTAGAGACAACCAATATTCATGTGATGCTAAAAACATGGTTTTAGAGGCAACCAACATTCGTATGATGTTGAAATGTATCTTTAGAGGCACCAGAATATACTTGACACTAAAAACCATATAATTAGAGGCAACCATGTTTATGTGATGGTAAAAGGGGGTTTTAGAGGCAAGTCGGCCAAATGATGTGCCTCTATAGCCAATTTTTTTTGTAGTGTTAACATGAACTCAATTTTTAATTCCCACGTTCTATATGTTTGTCACTATAAATATTGAAGTCTAAATAAGTTCCAAAGTGTGTCTGACTAAGTAATTAAGTGAGTTTAACTAATTAAGTGTCAGTGCCTTCATTCTCTCATAATAGCCATTTGTTCTTTGCTTTCTTACTCTAATTCCACTAAGCTTATTTCGATCAATTGTATTTTGGTTTTTGGGTAAGGGAACTTTGAGTGAAGTTCTGTAAGAGAGAAGCTTTGAGTAAGCTTGTAGAGTGAGAAAACTTCGAGTGAAGTTGAGAGAACTACTGTTAAGGGAACAGTCTCAGGAACTTGAGTTTAGGAACTCAAGGTGTGGCTCGAGAATAGAATTAGGTTGTAACAAAGTTGTTTGGCCTAATTAGTGAAAGAGTTGAGTTTAAAATCCCTAGTGGTCGAGGTTGTTTCTTCTTGTTGGGCCCAAGAAGTTTTTCCTCGTAAAAATCCCTTGTGTTCCTCTAGCTTGTTTCATTGTTTAAGTTTAAATTTCCGCAAAAAGTTACGTTTATTTCTACACTACAATTCACCCCCCTCTTGTAGTGTTCCTAGGGAAATAACAATTGGTATCAGAGCTAGAACTCACGTAAGATAGGAAACCCTATTGAGAAAAAGATCCAAGGAACAATGAATACCACCGAGAAACTTGAAGAAGGTTATTCCACTCAAAGGCCTCCTATGTTCAATGGGAATACTACAACTATGGAAGAACCGCATGGAGATATTCATCAAAGCTGAAAACTATCAGGTATGGAGAGTCATTGAAGTTGGTGATTTCGAAGTCACAACTACAAATGACAAAAATGAGGTAACTCTAAAACCCTCTCTGATTATGACAAATCTGATTTTGAAAAAATGGAAGTAAATGCCTGGATTAAACTGTTGCATTGTGGACTTAGACCCCATGAACATAATAGGATCATGGGATGCAAATCCGCAAAGTAAATATGGGATTTACTAGAAGTAACCCATGAAGGAACTAATGAAGTAAAAGATCAAAATTGATTTACTTATGAATCAATATGAACTGTTCTGCATGAAATCTAAGGAAAGCATTCGAGACATGTTTACTCGTTTTACTAACATTATTAATGAGTTGCTTCTCTTGGAAAGTTTATTTCATCTGAGGAACAGGTTCGAAAGGTTCTTAGGAGTCTTCCTAAGGACAGATGGATGGCTAAAGTCACTGCTCTTCAAGAAACAAAAGACTTCACTAAGTTCAACTTAGAACAGCTGGCAGGGTCACTTATGACTCATGAGCTTCACCTTGATACTGAATATGGTGAAAGCTCCAAATCAAAATCAATTGCTCTCAAAGCAGATGATGAAGATGATTCGGACTCAGAAGAAGAAGAAGCAGCCTCATGGTTCGAAAATTTCGAAAGATGTATAGGAACATGAAGAATGGAAACTTCAAAGGTAAAACTAAGAAATTTTCTAACAAAGCTGCTTGTCATAAATGTGGTAGTACAGATCACTTCATCAAGGAATGTCCTCTTTGGGAAAATGACAAAACCAAAGAAAGGAACAAGGAACGCTTTGCTGAAAGGAACAAAGAATCAAAGCACCTTTCTCTAAGGCAAAGTGCGCAAAGCATGATAGCTGCTTGGGGAGATTCAGAGACGGAAGAAGAAGAGGAACAACAACTGAAGAAACAGCAAACCTTTGCCTCATGGCAAACATAGAAAAAGAAGATGAAGATTTGAGGTAAGTCAACATGGTCTTGAGTCAGACTTAGATTGTAAAACTAGGCCTGAAATATATGATCTTCTTTATGATGCAATTCTTGAATGTAGAGATGAACGTGAAAAAGTGAACAAACGAACAAGCCTAAAGGTCTGCAAGAACACATAGAATGGCTTAAGAAAATGAGAACAGATGTTGAAACAAGATTCTTTGATTTATTTGATAAAAACTTAAAAATCAAAGAATATTATGAAAGTTTGAAAAATGAAAATTATCTAATTAATTTAGAGATTTCACACTTGAAGGAGTTTGTCCCTGTTCTGAGTTCCTTTGATATAAGATCAACTCCTTTGAAAGGTACAGATCTGAGATTGAAAATTTGAATAAAGAAAAAATTTTTAAAGGAACAGATCTGTAATCTTAAAAAGGAACTGGTTGTCGCAAGGAACAGAGGCAAAACATGGTTTCCTAAGTGGATTGAGAAACCACAGACCAAAAGGAAAGAAGGTCTTGGTTTTGAAAACTACAAGAAAAGGAACAAGACAAAGAAATATGTTGATCTACCTAGTGAAAATTTTGTATGTATTGTGGAAAGGTAGGTCATTACATAAATCAATGTCAACTAAAATCTGAAATGATTGGCAAAATGTGAAATAAGTAAAAAAAATGGGTTGTCAAACAATCCTAGTCAAGAACAGGAACCCACGAAAGATGGGGTTCCTACAACTAACACATAGTTGATTTTTGCAGGTTGGAGTGAGGGGGAACAACACATGGTATCTCGATAGTGGTTGTTCCAAGCACATGACAGGAGACAAAACTAAGTTTCTCTCACTCACAACCTATGAAGGTGGAAGTGTAACATTTGGTGACAATAAGAAAGGTAACATAGTTGCCATGGGAAGGTTGGTAAGTCACCACTACACTCCATTGAAAATGTATTTTTAGTTGAATGTCTAAAACATAATCTATTGCGTATTTCTCAATTCTGTGACAAGGAAATACTGTAAAATTTGATAAAGAAAAATGCTTGATCATCAACATTAAAACTAAGAAGGTTATCTTGGAAGGAACAAGGAAAGGGAACACATACATTGTGGATCTTGACCTTGTTCCTCAAATCAATTTAACTTGTCTTAGTGTTATTGAAGATGATTCACTTCTTTGGCACAAGCGTCTAGGACATGCTAGCTTTTCATTACTTGAGAAACTTAGATCAAAAGATCTTGTTTTAGGATTACCATCCATAAAATTTCATATTGATCAAGTTTGTGATGCATGTGCACGAGGTAAGCAAGTAAGATCCTCTTTCAAATCTAAAACGATTGTAAGTACCACTAAACCATTAGAATTAATTCATATGGACTTATGTGGACCTAGAGAATTCAAAGAGAAGTGGAAAGAGGTATGTACTTGTTATTGTAGATGACTACTCTAGGTATACTTGGGTTATTTTTCTCACTAGTAAATGAGAACTTATGATGAGTTCCTTGTCTTTGCTAAAAGAGTTCAACACTTGAGTGGTCATAAAATAATGCACATTAGATCAGATCATGGCAAGGAATTGAGAATTATAAATTTGATGACTTAAGCAGAGATAATGGCCTAGATCATAATTTTTCTGCCCCTAGAACACCACAACAAAATGGTGTTGTAGAAAGGAAAAATAGAACTTTGGAGGAAATGTCTAGAACCATGTTAATTGCTAGTGAGCTTCCAAGGAACTTTTGGGCTGAAGCTGTTAATACTGCTTGTCACATAATTAATCGTGCCATGATGAGACCTATCATTAATAAAACTCCTTATGAACTTTATTTTGGAAAGAAACCAATATCACTATTTTAGAACATTTGGTGCAAGTGTTTGTGCATAATAATGGAAAAGATAATCTTGGAAAATTTGATGCAAGGAGTGATGAAGCAATATTTTTAGGATACTCATCACATAGTAAAGCTTATAGAGTATATAACAAGAGAACTATGTGTGTTGAAGAAAGTATTCACGTAATCTTTGATGAATCTGACAAATACAATCCAAGCATACAGGTTGATGACTATGAGATTGGGTTGGTACAACCAAGTGAGAAAAATGCAGATTCACAAGAAGAAGAAGAAGTGAAAGAGGAAAGGAACGAGGAAGTTGGAAATAATAACATCAATGATGCTCCTGTTCCTCAAGGAGGAGAAGATGTTCCTGTTCCTCAAATGAAGGAACAGAGTCCACCGAGGCTAACAGAGGAACAACTGATCAGAGTTCCTCATCTACTCAAGGAACTCATGAGGAACAACATGTTCCTATAAGAGAGTTTCAACCAAAACCTTGGAGAAAACAAAAGTCACATCCAATGGAACTCATAATCAGCGACATATCCAAAGGTACGCAAACTAGATCTCAGTTAAGGAACTTTTGTGCATTTCATGCGTTCCTATCAATGATGGAACCAAGAAATCATGAAGAAGCCTTAACTGACTCTGATTGGATTACTGCCATGCAAGCTGAATTAAATGAGTTTGAAAGAAACAAGGTATGGCATCTAGTTCCCTCATCTAAACAACAAAAAGTAATTGGCTTAAAATGGGTGTTTAGAAACAAACTAGATGAATATGGAACCATTGTAGAACAAAGCTAGACTTGTAGTAAAAGGTTATAATCAACAAGAAGGAATAGATTATGAAGAAACCTTTGCTCCTGTAGCTAGATTAGAAGCCATTAGAATTTTAATTGCATTTGCTGCTTACATGGGATTTAAATATATCAAATGGATGTTAAGTGTGCATTTTTAAATGGCTATCTAAATGAAGATGTATATGTTGAACAACCCCCAGGTTTGAAAAATAATCTCCCAAATCATTCTACAAGCTTGATAAAGCTCTTTATGGGTTAAAACAAGCACCTAGATCATGGTATGAGAGATTATCAAGTTCCTTTTAGAAAACAATTTTAAAAGAGGAAAGGTTGATAAAACCTTGTTCCTAAAATCTAAAGGAACTGACATTTTCTTGTTCAAATATATGTTGATGACATCATATTCGGAGCTACAATGAAACATTGTGCAAAGAATTCTCAATCTCATGAGTAATGAATTTGAAATGAGTATGATGGGTGATTAAATTCTTTCTTGGATACAAATCAAACAAACTGAAAAGGGAATAATTGTTCACCAACAAAAATACATAAAGGAACTATTAAGAAATATGGCCTCGAAAACTCAAAGATAAATCACACTCCTATGGGAACTTCAACTAGATTAGATGAAGACTCCATAGGAACAAGTGTTGATCAAACAAAATATAGAGGAATGATTGGTTCACTTTTGTATCTAACTGCTAGTCGTCCAGACATAGCTTTCAGTGTTGGTTTGTGTGCTAGATTTCAAGCAAATCCAAAAGTATCTCATCTACTGCGTGAAGAGAATTCTTAGATATCTTAAAGGAACAGATGATCTTGGACTCTACTATCCAAGAAGTGATACATTTGAGCTAAAAGGATATGCAGATGCAGATTATGCTGGAGATCTTGTAAATAGGAAAACACCTCAGGTATGGCACAATTCCTTAGTCATAGTTTAGTTTCTTGGAGTACCAAGAAACAAAACACAGTTGCTTTATCCACTGCTGAAGCAGAATATGTAGCAGCTGCTGCATGTTGCTCTCAAATGCTTTGGATAAAACAACAACTTAGTGACTATGGAATAAACTTTGATTGTTTTCTATTTATTGTGATAATACTAGTGCTATTAGTATTTCTAAAGATCCAGTGCATCATTCAGAGTTAAACATATACATATCAGACATCACTTTTAAGAGAAAATGTTGAAAAAGGTTTGATTAAACTTGAGTTTTGTCAAACTGAGAACAGATTGCTGATATACTAACTAAGCCTTTAAAAGATAGATATGAAAAATTAAGGCTTGAGTTAGGTTAATAAAAATTAAGTGATTGTTCCTATTCATTCCCCCATGTCTTGAATCAATTTGAGTGACTTTGTGTGCTAAAAATAATTGTGTTTAATTGCCTAAGACCATTGCAAATTGGAATGTTACAAAACATAAATATGAATTCAAGATTAAACAACTCACAAATGTCACATAATACTCCCCTTACTGTTCCTAAGGTTAAGAAACATGCATGATATGAAGAACATTGATATGTAGCATTAGTTGTTCCTATATCAAATTTAGATTTATCTTCATAAAAAAAAAATTCCAAAAATCCGAAAAATCCCAAAATATAGGAATCAGATTTAATTAAATCTTGATTCTATTTATCTTCTTTTCGTTTTTTCTTTTCTTTTTTTTATTGTTTTATTTTTTCCCGCGTGTCAAAACACTGTTACATGCAATCCCTTCCTCTTTAATTCATCTTTCTAGAAACCGTGTTCCTAACTCTTCATCTTGCCCTTAACGAAACTCTCACACCTCTTCACAACCATAAAACCCAATCTACTTCTCAATCATGGCAAAAACCTCACGAAATTCCCTTTTCCAACTCAAAAACTCCAACTCCTCTAAAATGGAAAACTCTCTTCTCCTACCAAAACCCTTGAAATCGACAAATCAAGAAACACCCATGATGAGCAAAATTAGAATCTCCAAGAAGGAGTATGCGAAGAAAGTTAATTGGGGAAGATGATGAAGAAGAACCCCGGAACAAACTCAGGGGGAAGAAGAAACCACTCTGTTCCTTCCAAAGGAACTGTTCTTCTTCTTCCAAGAAACGGGTTGAAAGAAGCGAATCAGGTATTGTTAGGTTTTTGCGTAGATCTAGAATGGGCAAATAAGTGAATTTCATGAATTACACATTCTAAAGGAACAGGGTATGGAATTCTTTTTGAATTGCTTTAACAATGCTCTTGTTCCTTTAGCAATGGATGAATTTGTGCAAATTTTACAACACTGATGGTCTTTGCACAACTGAAGTTAAGGGGAAAGAAAATTAAGTTTAATCAAGCAACATTGGGAAAGTTTGGGAAGTTCCTTGCAAAGGAACGATTTGTATTTTAAAGGAAAGGAACTGTTTCTTTCCTAATTTTCCTCAGGATAAAATTGTTGAATATTTGGAGAATGCTGGTCAAACAAATTAAACCTAACCTACTCTCTCCCTTCACAAATCTTGTTCAACTTAGTATGGAGAGCACTCATTCCTCGCACTGAAAAGAGGAATGAAGTGGGTCTCTTAGACATGTGTATATGTTTTGTTTAGACCACCACATACAAATCAACTCTTCCTCTCTTTTATCAACACTTACCCACTGTATAGAACAACTGTTGTTGGTATGGCGCCTTGATTACATCCTCCTTCATCATTTGAAGTAAACTACTAGTTGCCACTTAGGAGTAAGCAAGGGAAATATCTTGAATGAGAAAACTCTTAATGGATTGGATCTTCTGTCCAAGAAGGAGTACTCACATAAGGGAGACAGCTCCAGTTCCTCTAGCAAGGAAAACTGCCTAAGGTAGTTGTTGAGGAACTGAAGATGTTATTCTTGGAGGAACCATTCCTACAAGGAACCTAAACCAAAGAGGCGCAAACACATTGCCAAAAAGCCTACCCTCTGTTCCTAAGAGAGTGAGAGAGACTAGATTGAAAATTGCTCTTTCTGCCTCTGTTCCTTCCAACAAGGACTCCCTTTAGTCCTTTCTGATGTGAGAGGAACAGGAACACCCACTCTCAAGGAACCCACTCCACCACATCTCCAAACTTTTGTTCCTTTCACAAACTACCTCTATCTCTCCCTCATCCTTTTCTGTTCCTTCCAGTTTTGACAGATTAAGGATGATTAACTGGACCTAACCCTTTTGCTTCCACCTCACAACTCTTCCACCAACACCACCATTTCTCCCTTCTCTACAACACCTCCCATCTGTTTCCATCCGGAACTGATGGTCCTTCAACCAACTACTCCAGTTCCTCCACAAAACCCCTACTCCTCTGGTTCCAAGGGTAAGGAACAAGTACTCCGGATGATGTGCTGGGTAAGATGTGTGTCTTCCTGCACAACATATGATAAAATTTTATAATCATCTACACTGGACTTTGGATGCTAAAACTGACAAATGCTGGTCTTATGAAATTCTAAGTGATACGGTGATTGAGCAACAAAAGAAGATGGAAATGGCCCTAGCCTTGGGGAGTTGAAGGAGAGTTGGTGTAAATCATGGGTGAAGTGATGAAGAAACTGGAGGATGTGGTTGAAGAAGAAGTTGTAAGGAACACCATCCCCCTTCCCTTTCTTAGTTCTTAGTTCTTTTCCTTCTTCGGAACAAGACTTTTTTAGTTTTTTTCTTTTCTTTCTTTGTTTTTTTTTGGAACAAGTGCTATATAAAAATGACTTTTGCTATTATGTCTGTGTTTGTGATTATTTGTGCATAATTTCTTCCTTGGAATGGCTAGTATTATGTGATTGATGTTTGAGCAAGTTTATCCTTTGCAATTCTAACTTAACCAAAATGGTGCTTGCTTATGGTCTTAAGGTTTAAACCAATTATAATCACGCAGAGTCTATCTTTTTGAGGATGACAAAGGGGGAAAAAGATTTAAAGAACAAACTGTAAATAAAAAAATTAAGTTAAGGTAAATGAAAAATCAAAAATTGGTTAAGGTAAATGAAAAATCAAAATTCAAACATTAAGTAGGTTACTTAATTTGTTTTATTTTTCATTTTCTTTTTATTGTTTTATTCTTTCATTCACTTATATTATTTGTTATTTCCTTAGTTTGTACCTTTGTTGTCATCATCAAAAAGGGGGAAATTGTTGAACCCTAGTTTTGATGATGACAAAGAAACAAAGATGCAAACTAAGTAGTGAACTAATGAGTTATTTAAGTGTATGATTTTTAAGGTATCAATGAAAGGAACTAGGAGAATACGAAGTCAAGGAAGAAGTCAAGAAGGATTTCAAAGCTAAGTAAAGAAGTTTCATAGTTGATACTGGAGCAGCATTGGATCAAGAAGAATAAAGCAAGGCGTTTTATTTTCTAGTTCCATTGTAAAGGAACAAGTAAGGATGGTAAGGAACATTGGAGTCTTTTTGAGAATGAGAGTTTGTTCCTTTTAAGGAACAAACTAATGGCACTAAACGAATTGTTAAAGGAACTTAAATAAAAGGAACTAGACTTAGGCTTAAAGCAGTTAACGGTTTGATTATGAAGTTGAGTAAGTCATACCTAAATAATAGGAAACAGTTTTTATCTAAGTGAAAATCAGTTTTAAAAGAAAATCTTTTTGGAAAAGATTTTGTTTTTCGAAAAAGAAAAGAAAATAATTATCCGGTTTTTAAGAGATTTATTTAAAAGATAATATTTTCTTAAAGATTAAAATTCAGTTTTTAAATCTATTTTAAAGTTAAGTATTTTCGGATAAACTCAAGAAACTCCTAATCTTTAGGAGATTGGCTAAAACATTCCACGTCAAAAGAGATCATGGGATCATGGGTATGTAAGGAACGTGTTCCTTAGGGAAGGAACATCATGGGATAATGGATTTAACATGAACTCGATTTTAATTCCCACGTTCTATATGTATGTCACTATAAATATTGAAGTCTAAATAAGTTCCAAAGTGTGTCTGACTAAGTAATTAAGTGAGTTTAACTAATTAAGTGTCAGTGCCTTCATTCTCTCATAATAGCCATTTGTTCTTTGCTTTCTTACTCTAATTCCACTAAGCTTATTTCGATCAATTGTATTTTGGTTTTTGGGGTAAGGGAACTTTGAGTGAAGTTCTGTAAGAGAGAAGCTTTGAGTAAAGCTAGTAAGAGTGAGAAAACTTCGAGTGAAGTTGAGAGGAACTACTGTTAAGGGAACAGTGGCTCAGGAACTTGAGTTTAGGAACTCAAGGTGTGGCTCGAGAATGAATTAGGTTGTAACAAAGTTGTTTGGCCTAATTAGTGAAAGAGTTGAGTTTAAAATCCTTAGTGGTCGAGGTTGTTTTTCTTGTTGGGCCCAAGAAGTTTTTCCTTGTAAAAATCTCTTGTGTTCCTCTAGCTTGTTTATTTGTTTAAGTTTAAATTTCCGCAAAAAGTTACGTTTATTTCTACACATACAATTCACCCCCCATCTTGTAGTGTTCCTAGGGAAATAACAAGTAGCTTAGCTAATACAATAAAAAGTAAGATTTGAGCCCAATTTATGTACATGCAACACTTGAATTGAGTTGGTTTAAGTTTAACTAATATAAATCAGTCCATAAATATAACTTAGTAAGTCCATGGGACAAGTTCAAACTACATCTAAGCCCATCAACAAGGATTTAGTTTTAAGTTAGTTTAGGTTCTGATTGAACTATTCTTGGCCCAAAACTAATATAACTAACAAAAGGAATTTAAACTTGGGCTTGATTTTAAGAATTCAGAATTTAAGAGAATAAGACATCACCTCTGCTTCTAAGAGCAGGGAAGGCAACGAAAATTCCGGCAGGGGATAGGACGCCGACTCCGGTGAACGGCGAGCAGCAGTAGCAATCTCTGGCAGTGGTCTCCGGTAATTCGGCGCGCGCGGGCCGTCGGCAGTGCTGCGCGTGCAGCAGCGTTGCGTGAAGAAGAAGAGGGGCGAGAGAGACAGCGAGAGGAGAGAGAAAGAACATGAGTGCTGGCGCCGCGGATCTCCGACGAGTGACGTGTGAGGCGGTCGGTGAGTGAGGGCGCGATTAAGCGTGGCGCGAGACCGGCGTTGCGCGACCGGTGGACGGTTGTGGGGGGGGGGGGGGGGGCGAAACATAGGAGAGAGAGAGAGAGAGAAGAAATTTGGGATTTTCCTTTGGGTTTCTTTTAGTCACCAATTTCCCGGCGATTATTGACTGAATTTCTGATTAGAGAGAGAAGAGATGATGAAGGTTGTTGTTGATGGTTTCTTGGTGTTGTATCCATGACTATTTATAGGGAAGTTTGGAGTTAAAATCAGTGGTTGGGAGGAAGATGGTGAAGTAAATAATTGAATTTGTTAACTTGAAGAAGCTTTGGTGAGGATTGGTGATAGATTTGACTGAAGAAGGAGAAGAGGCTGAAGGCATGAGTGCCAAATGGACATGGTAGGGTGAGGAAGAAGGCACCATTAATGGGGATTGACCATAGCTTTCTCTTTTCCTTTTTCCCTTTTTATTTCCCAACCAAAAATCATTTCCACACTATCACTTATCAACGTGACTTAGTAAAATTTTGGGTGAAATGTTGACATTTTGTACTTTAAGTGAATTAACAACTACATTAGCCTTCTTGATTAACTCATGAAATTGTAAATTATAAATTATCGTCATAATTTAAGTTGGTAAATTTTTATGTTAAAATTCTATAATCATTTTATTATACGTTGCTTAATTAGTGGAGCGAATAAAATAAAATACATTCTAGCTACATTAATATGTTAATTTATATGTTTAAGATTTTTAGGATATTAGATGAACAACCTCCTGGATTTAAAAGCAATGATCTTCCAAACTATGTCTACAAGCTCGATAAGGCTCTTTATGGGTCAAAGCAAGCGCCTAGATCATGGTATGAGAGATTATCAAAGTTCCTTTTAGAAAACAACTTTAAAAGAGGAAAAGTTGATAAGACTTTGTTTCTAAAATCGAAAGGAACTGACATTTTACTTGTTCAAATATATGTTGATGACTTGATGACATCAAATTCGGAGCAACAAATGAAACATTATGCCAAGAATTCTCAAATCTCATGAGTAATGAATTTGAAATGAGTATGATGGGTGAGTTAAATTTCTTTATTGGGTTACAAATTAAGCAAACTGAAAAAGGAATAATTATTCACCAACAAAAATACATAAAGGAACTGTTAATGAAATATGGCCTCAAAAACTCAAAGATAAATCACACTCCTATGGGAACTTCAACTAGATTAGATGAAGATTCCATAGGAACAAGTGTTGATCAAACTAAAAACCTGTTTGAAACCGCATTTAACAATGCCTTAGTTCCTTTAGCTATGGATGAATTTTGTGCAAATTTCAACAGCACTGATGGAATTTATACTATTGAAGTTAGGGGGAAGAAAATAAAATTTTCTAAAGACACATTGGCAAAAATTTGGGAAGTTCCTTGCAAAGGAACTGATGTGTATTTTAAGAGGAAAGGAACTGTCTCTTTTCCCAATTTTCCTCAAGACAAGATTGTTGAATCTTTTAAGGGAACTGCTGGCCAAAACAAAATCAACCACAACCTTCTCTCTCTTGTCCACAAAATTATGTTTAATCTTGTTTAGAGAGCACTCATTCCTCAACTGAAAAGAGGAATGAAGTAGGTCTCTTGAATATGTGTTACATGTTTTGCCTTGAGCACCACATTCAAATAAACTTTCGTTCTCTCTTTATCCAACATCTCACTCATTGCATTGAAAATAATTGTATTGTTGGCTATGGAGCTTTAATTACTTCTCTTCTTACTCACTTTAAAGTGAAAACAACCGGTTGGCCTACATTGGGAATAAAGCAAGGAAATATTCTCAATGAGAAAACTTTGCATGGTTTGGATCTTTCTGTACAAGAGGGAGTATTGACTCAAGGGAGAATTGCTCCCAGTTCCTCTCAAAAGAGGAAAGTGCCTACGGCAGTAGAAGAGGAACTGGCTGAAGTAATTCTGGAGGAATAAGTTCCTGCCCCCGAAGAACCAAAGGAATAGAAACCCAAGAAGCGCAAAACTGTTGCTAAAAAGCCTACCCCTCCTGTTCCTAAAAGAGTTAGGTAGAGCACTAGATTGAAAGTTGCTCAAACTGTCCTTGTTCCTTCCAATAAGGACTCTCCTTTAGTCCTATCTGATGCCGAGGAACGGGAACATAACTCACCTAAGGAACAAACTCCTCCACCCTCACCAAAAATCTCTGTTCCCCTCACTAATCTCTCTTCCATCTCTCCCTCATCATTCTCTGTTGATGAGATGACTGCCCCCAACCCTTTCTCCTCCACCTCTACTGATCTTCCACCACCACCACCTTTTATTCCTCCCATTTACACTACCACTTCTCCATCTGTTTCTATTCCAGGAACAACTGGTCCTTCGCAAGAAACCACTCCAGTTCCCCCACCAAAACCAACTACTGCCTTTGGTTCTAAGGGAGAGGAACAAGTTCCTTCAGATGATTGTGGCTGGTTTAATGAAGTTTGTCTTCCTGCACAACACATGATTAAGTTTTATAATCACCTTTACTAGACTTTAGATGCCAAAACTGATAAAATGCTGGGTTTAATGAAAGTCCTTAGTGATACTGTGATTGACCAACAAAAGAACATGGAGACAATGGCCCGAGCCATTAAGAGTTTGAAGCAGCAACTTGATGAGCACCATGGAGAGGTGATGAAGAAGTTGGAAGATGTGGTTGAAGAAGAAGTTGTTGAGGAACACGATTTCCCTTCCCTTCCTAATGTCTAGTTCTTGTTTCTCTTCAAGGAACAAGACTCCTTAGCTTTTGTTTCTTTTCTTTTCTTTCTTTGTCTCTTTTTGTCCTTTAAGGAACAAGTACTATAAATACATGACTTTTGCTATATTTGTCAGCATTTATGATTTATGTGCATAATTTCTTGCTTGGAATAGCTAGTATTATGTGATTGATGTTTGAGCTAGTCTACCCTTTGCATATCCTAACTTAACCATTTTTATGGTGCTTGTTCATGGTCTCAAGGTATTGATCACTATTCATGAAAACACGAAGAGTTTACTCTTTTTGACAATGACAAAGGGGGAAAAAGTTTACGGAACAGACTATCACTAGGGGAAAAACAAAGAAAGGGCTGCACAGGAAAGGCTGCGTTTTTCCTAAAAGCGCAGCCCTACTGGTGAAGGGCTGCGCTTTTCTTCAAACGCGCAGCACTACATAGCAGAAGGGCTGCGCTTTTGAAGAAAAGCGCAACCCTTCACTTAGTAGGGCTGCGCTTTTGGAAAAAGCGCAGCCCTTCTTACAAAAAGTTGAAATAAAAAGGTTCGTGGGCTTCAAATATTAAGCGGGATTCGTCAAATATATTATCCCTCATTCTCTCTCCTCTCTCACGTCCCTCCTCCCTTTTCCTCCTTCTCTCACGTCCCTCCTCCCTTTCCTCCTTCTCTCTCATCCTCTCTTCTCTCTCAAAAACTCCCAGAAAAGTTGCGACAAAAAGCCTGAAATGATTTGCACTAATCATGCCAACGGAGTCCGATTGCCTATTGTGATACCTTTTCAGAAGCGGAACGGGCCAACGAGTCAAATTCACCGCTATGCTGTGAAGTTTAGGCTTTTTAAGCCATCCGAGTTCGTTTAAGGCTCCAAATAGGCATTTTAAGTTTTTCCGAATTTTTTTTTCCTTAATTATGTATTTGGGTTTTGTTTTATGTATTTAAACATTATTAGGTTAATGTTTGGAGGAAGGTCTTGTATTTTCAGATCTATAATTTCTTAATCTTTGTTTTGATTAATGTTCTTGTATTTTCATATCTATAATTTCTTCTCTTCTGTATATTAGTGTTTGTTCCTTTTCGTTTCGTTCTTTTTTTTTTTTGTTTTGGGTTTAGCTGCATTGTAGATCTATAATTTATTCTCTTCTGTATATTTGGGTTTAGTTGCATTGTAGATCTATAATTTCTTCTCTTCTGTAATTTCTTCTCTTCTGGATTTGGATGGTTTACTTTAAAGTTTAATGCAAATGTTAAAATTCAGAAAATGTGAGATTAATAGTAAAAAAATGTCGAAATTTTTTTTTTTTAAATTTTTGTTTTTTTGGTAGGAAGGGCTGCACTTTTTAGGTAAAAGCGCAACCCTTAAAGCGCTGTCCTTCCTTGTGAAGGGCTGCGCTTGTCTAGCGCAGCCCTACTTAAAAAGTGAAGGGTTGCTATTGAAAGGGCTGCTGTCAAAAAGCGCCGCCTTACATGCCTTTTTCAGCGCAGCCTTACATGCCTTTTTCAGCGCAACCCTTCTTCATTTTTCCACTAGTGTATACTAAATAAAAATTTACAAAAAAAGGTACATAAAAATCAAAATTAAGATTCTTAATTCAAGAGGTAAATGAAAAATCAAAATTAAGTTTCTTAATTCAAGAGGTAAATGAAAAATCAAAATTAAAATTCTTAATTCAAGAGGTAAATGAAAAATCAAAATTAAGTTTCTTAATTCAAGAGGTAAATGAAAAATCAAAATTAAGATTCTTACCCCTGCCTTTTCATTTCTTATTTTATTATTTTGTCTTTTTTATTCTCTTATGTAATTTTTTATATCCTTAGTTTGTACCTTTGTTGTCCTCATCAAAAAGGGGAAAAATTGTTGAACCCTAGTTTTGATAATGACAAAGGAACAAAGATGCAAACTAAGCAATGGACTAACAAGTTGTGTATAAGTGAGTGAATTACAAGGTATCAATGAAAGGAACAAAGAGAATACTAAGTCAAGAAAGAAATCAAGTTTAAATTTTGAAGACTAAGTGAAGATGTTTCTATAACTGATACTGGAGCAGCATTGGAGCAAGAAGACTAAAGCGAGGCTTTTTGTTTCTAGTTCAAATGTAAAGAAACGAGTAAGAATGGTAATGAACTATGGCAATTTAGAATGAGAATGATCGTTTGTTCCTTTGAAAGGAACATACGAATTGGCGCTAAACTTATAAGTTAAAGGAACTAACAATTAAAAGGAACTAGACTTAGGATGAAGCATTACAACGCTACATTTATGGCAGTTGAGAAAATTATGCCTAGAATCTAGGTAACCGTTTTGTTTAAGTAAAAATCTGATTTTATGGAATATATTTTTAAGCAAAAGTTTTCATTTTTCCAAATATAATAAAAATATGTTTCGGTTTTTACGGAACTAATGTAAAGATAATATTTTTATTAAAATAATTTTATTTCGGTTTTATTAATTAATATGTTTTTAATTAAATCTGATTTTCGAGTAATGCTTAAAGTGGTTGCAAAAATTAAGGAGCATTAACTAAAAACACTCCCACGTTTAACAGTGATCATGGAGATCATGGGATGTTTAAGGAACGTGTTCCTCATAGTAAGGAACATCATGCGATAATGGTTCTTCATAAATACATTGCATGTTTTAATCCCACTATCTAAATTACTACCACAATAAATACTAATGTCTAATTAAGTCCCAAAGTGTGTCTGACTAAGTGATTTAGTGAGTTTAACTAAGTAAAGTGTCAGTGCCTTCATTCTCTCATAAAAGCCATTTGTTTTTTGCTTTCTTACTCTTATTCCACTAAGTTTATTCGATCAATTGTATTTTAGTTTTTGGGGTAAGGGGACTTTGAGTGAAGTTCTATAAGAGAGAAGCTTTGAGTAAAGCAAGTAAAAGTGAGAAAACTTTATGTGAAGTTGAGAGAAACAGCTGTTAAGGAAACCGTGGTTCATAAGCTTGAGTTTTGGAACTCAAGGTGTGGCTCGTGAGTAGAATTAGGTTGTAACAAAGTTGTTTGGCCTAATTAGTGAAAGAGTTGAGTTAAAAATCCCTAGTGGTCGAAGTTGTTTCTTCTTGTTGGGCCCAAGAAGTTTTTCCTCGTAAAAATCTCTTGTGTTCCTTTAGCTTGTTTATTTGTTTAAGTTTGAAATTCCGGAAAAAGTTACGTTTATTTCTACACATACAATTCACCCCCCTCTTGTAGTGTTCCTAGTGAAATAACAAGAAGCATGACAAATGACTATATGTGAAGTTATGTGGGTGAAATAACTCCTCGGAGAGTTTGGCAGGAAGCATCTTGGGTCTACTCCTTTGTTCTTTTTTAATCAGGAAGAATTAGCCATTGTAGCCAACCCTGTATATCATGAAAAGACCACGCATGTTGGTATAGACTGTCACTTCATTCGTGATCAAGTCACTGAAGGCCATGTTACTCCTCTCTATGATCCAATAGTAGAGCAGTTTTGTGATGTACTCACCAAGATTCTTAGCATTCACAACACAACAAGCTATTGTCCAAGCTAGGAGGTCAGTACTCCACCTCACTCCAAGCTTGAAGGGGAGTGTTGAAAGGTGATGTATGTGTTGTTATATACAACAACACTACATGTCATGGCTATTGTCCTTTTATTTTTGCTGTAAGAATATCTGTATGGGATCATGTGCATATGATGGGTGATAATTAGTTACTTTTGTCTTATAGTCCTAAAGGTTATGACAGTTGTTTGTTGCTAGGGTATATTCCCAACAATAGGTCATCTCCTAGGTATTATTCCTTACTACTTAAAGGGGAGAAAAGCACTCTTATAACTTATCACAGAGTAATGAGAACAACCTTATTGCAAGAAAGCTAAAATTCTGTGTGAATGAAAAAAGTTAAAGCTTGATAATTATAGTATGATTGTCTTTAAAATGAACATTATACCTTGACTTGTGCATACATTTATGTATTTACCTCTTGAATAAGACGAATATCTTTACAATGTCTCTTGGCTTGTTTCCTTTTTCTCTTTGTATTCATAACATTAGTGTGCAAATAAACAAACATTCCATATATATGTTTTGTATTGTAACTTGCAAGTCATACTTCACAAGAAATATAATGTTTTTTTTCAAATAAAACATATTCAAACATAATCATGTTTATTGATTGCAATTGAAAAAATCATGCCTAAACTGATTACATAAAAACAAATAAAACTCCTATGTCTCTTAGTCTCCCCCATGCCTAAAGTTGGTCCTAATTTTTCTCTTTTATGTCCTCATTTCTCTCTTCTTTCCTCACGATAAATGTGTTTTCTATTTTTTGCTTGTCAAAAATATACCACAACTTCAACTAATCAACAAAAGTACGTAGTTTTTTTTTACCATGGTGTACCCTCAACTAAGTTTATCCCAAATCCAGATACCACGATCCCAGAAATATCTGGATTTTATCCCTAATCTTCCAAAGTTCCCATATCATTCAGATCTCCGCAAAACTCTAATCTCTGTTTTTCAAGAACCTTAACCCTTATTCTTGAACTGGCCTTCATACTTCTCCAAAATTCCTTCTCATAATCCCATATAAATCCCCATTATACTTATTACGTTACTTGGAAGGCAAAAAAAAAATGGCAGCAGTAAAAGGGGCAAGCGACATTGAAACAGGGCAACTCTATCCAAATATGGAGGAAAACCCACAATTTCGATGGGCTTTCATTCGAAAAGTGTATGTGATCATTGCCATACAAATGGTCCTTACTGCTGCCATTGCCGCCGTCGTCATTTTCGTTCGACCGATCTCGCATTATTTGGTGTCCACTCCATCGGGTCTCGGCATATACATTGTCATCCTCATTTCACCCATTATAAGTATAGATTTCGTGCACCTTTTATATTATTTGTAAAGTATATATTTTGTTGAATTTTTTTTGTCTAGGTTTGGTGGTGTGATTTACATTTTTGGAGATTTTGCAGTTATGTGTCCGTTGTACGCGTATGCGAAGCGCCATCCTATCAATTTTGTACTTCTTGGATTGTTTACTATCGCAATTGCTTTTGGTGTGGGAATGACTTGTGCATTTGTTAAAGGTATGAGAACACACTAAACCTCGGTTTTTGCTATCACATTGATTTCTGTGTTATTTTGAATGAGTGTGCGGAATGATAATCCGTGCAGTTTGTTTTGCTTTTGATTTACAGTTTAACAAAATCCATTTTTAGGAGATGCACAAATGAACAATGCAGCAATAACTTGTGCATTGAAGACTCGTATGAATTTGGCATAGGAAGTGTTGTGAAAATTGGTTGTTTTTTTTTTTTTTTTTTTTTTTTTTAGGGGGTGAAAATTGGTTGTTATATAAGTATCTAATTACTTGAGTGGTCCCCCTAAAAAAGATTATTTGAGTGGTGGTGATGCATCCATCTCGGACATGGAAAAACTTCTCACTCCTTAAACAAATTAAGTAGAAGTACTTCCTCGACGTTACACTTTTGAAATTGCGAATTCTTAAAAAAAAAAATGGAGAGGGAGACAGAGAAACAAAAATAACTTGGGAATAAGATTTCACTCACCCCTCTTTTTGATAATAGAAATGATAATTGAAGCTGAACTGAATTGAAGTAATGAACTGAACTGATTGCAACTGAATTGAATTGATTGCAAAGGAACTGAAAATAAGTTGGGAAGAACATACCCTTAGTCTTGGATCTTAACAGCCTAGTTGGCTCAGAAATCAACAAGTATTATGTTAAAGATAAATAATACTTCTTGCGTTCCTAAATAATTGTTACATTGAGTAAATGCACACTATTCGTCAACTAAGTTTGACTCTATTTTTCCGCTATCATATAAAGGAAAAAACATAGTCGACTAGGATCTTATTAGATTCTGTTAGTGTACATTTTCAAAATACAACTTTTAGGCCCTTAAATTATTTATGCACAGTACAATTAAAGATATTAATGATCAAAGAAGCGCATTAGGTTACGTAAAAAAGTGAATGTAACACTTAGGAATGGCGGAAGTGTGCAATATGGGTATAAAAATGCTTTATTTAGACTTCGAGACTCTAGATTAGTGAGGTGAAGCCTTTCGTTGAACCGAGTTACTAAAATATTTATGCTAAATCTTGTTTTATCCAATTTTGACAGGGAAAGTTGTACTGGAGGCTTTGATTTTAACATGTGTTGTGGTAGTGAGCCTTACCATCTACACATTCTTGGCAGCAAAAAGAGGGGTGGACTTTAGCTTCCTAGGCCCTTTCTTGTTCGCTGGCATGATGGTCTTGATGGTTTTTATGCTGATCCAGGTAGGCATGATGCTTTAGTATTCGTCTATAACTTCTCTTAATTCATGTCGTGATAGCTATGTTACTCAGACTTATATGTTGAAGTTTCTGACTGAGGTATTCTCAGAAAATAATATCCTTGATTTTGTGAAGTTGAGTCAGATAAGAGTCCGAGTAATACAGATTCTGTTCAACCATCTTTTCTAAAATTTCCTTTCTTAAACACAGATCTTCATTCCTCTTGGAAAAATCTCTCTGATGATATATGGGTGCATAGCGGCGATATTGTTCTCAGCGTACATCGTGTATGACACATTCAACTTGATTAAGAATTACAGCTATGATGAGTACATACCTGCTGCAATTAACCTTTACCTAGACATCATCAACTTATTCTTGGCGCTGCTTGCTCTTCTTGAGGGTGCAGACAACTAGAATATTATATTTTAATAGGACATTTTTCAGATCGCATTCTTAACTTATAGGATTTACATATATTAAGCTCGAGCTAGTGTAAATTGGGCACAATTGGCAGAAAGATGGTGTGAAAACATAGTATGGACATGCTTAATTCCTAAGTTATAAAAAAAAATTATCCTTATATTAGGATGTTGGCTACTGTACAGCATATTGTGATTTCACAATACAGTTTTTTGCCTTCTTTGATTTGTAGTGACTGAATTCGAAATGCATATTCTGTTGTGTGTAAGCGGTATTTAACATTGTACAATTAACAGTTTTGTAACATTATGCAGCCACCTCCAAATTTTACACTAAGAATATTGGCAGGTTGCAACCATGTTATGGAACTTTGACAACGATGAAATTGAAACACCTTTTCTTTTCTTTTTTTGACATCGAGAAATTGTACATTATTAATTAAAAGAGGAAGTACGGCATAATGCTAATACAATCCAAGCTAAAACAAACAAACAAAACTAAAGGAGCCTAAGGAGCTCGTACATTCCACCTAAAACAGAAATAAGTAAAAATGATACAAAGTCGCGTATAAAGGGGGACGTCGCTGGTCAGTGCCTATGATGGTGGATGTGAACCTCGGATGACTGATGGAAGTGGTAGAAGAAGCGGATGACGATCATGATAGGGATGACGAACAACCAACGACGAGCGTCGTGTCTCGTCGCATGAGATATCCCAACGATTGGTCATCGCTTGGGATTCTGAGCTCATGACCATGTGAGGAGTCACATTCCAATGTGACTCATTACTGCCGATCGAGAGTATCTCAGGTTTCTGCATGAAGTATGAGAAACCCCGAAGAGTGTGTATGTTGAAAACCCCCAGATGCAACTTTGATGTTGATTGCAGATTTGAAGTTTTCAAGGCCAAGACCATTAAGACCAATGTCAATCTAAGAAGAGAGCCGAACAAATTGAGCCCTCAAATACACCTCCGATTTTCAAAATCGAAAAAGATACGTCCCAACCATGAAAATCTAGCATTGCCTCGTACTTGCTCAAGATCTTCGTGAACCACCTTGTTCCTGAACACATATTGCCAAAAACTGACATATTCTACTACTACTACCTGAAACCACCAATCTTGACCTAACTGCAAATACTTGTTGATGGCAACAACCAACCATCGACATCAATTGTAGCATCTCGAAAACAACGCACTCCTTTTACTTCGAGATTAAACGCACATTTTAAGAAAAAACTGGAGATACTAACATCCAAGAGAACTAGTTGGAGAACCTAATAACCTGGGCGAAGGGGGAGGGGAAGCCTGACACTAATAGGAGGGAGGGAAAACGGAAGCCCGAAACAACGGTAGGGGGGAGGGTGAAGCTCAAAACAACCACAACACTAAACAGGAAATTGTGCCAATTAGACGCAAGAATGGGGATGGGGACGGGGACGGGGACCATGAACAACAACTCATGGAGACAACGACGAAAGGTGGGTGACTGACCAATGCGAGAAACTAACGCACATGGGTAGGGGACGACTAACGCACTAAACTCCAAATGGGGGATGGGGACGTGAAGTGGGTGGGGGAAAGTGATCAATGTAAAGATAGATGTTGTGGGTTTTCTAGGTGAGAATTACATACCTTTTGATTGATGAGACAACCCTTATTTATAGAGGTTAGGACTTCCAATGAATGAGGGTATTTGATTTAGCTCCAATTGATGGGCGATTGTCTTTCCTAGGGGTAGAAGTATTTTAGTAACTTTGCCATAGATGGACCGGTCCATGAAATAGGCCCAAACAACACTAATTTGTAAACCCCCCCCCCCCCGGTCCCCCAATAAAGAATATAACATACGAATAGTCAGGGTTGTCTTGAATATTTATGGGGCCCTATTATATAATGGAAATTAGGCCCTTTCTTTCTCCTTAATGAGAGAAAAAGAAGCACAGTTTTTCATAAAGAGTAAAAAGAATCAATACTAATTGATATTGATTATTGATAGTTATGAAAAAATATTGATGATAATACTAAAGCTAAAGATATGAAAGGTTGAATTTTTTGTGAAAGAGATTGAGGAAAATGATAGGGGATAGCGTGATTTATGGAGTATGGAGATGAAGATGTGGAGTGTTTGCCGTTTATACAAAGCATGATATTTTTCAAATTGACCCTTTTAAATAAAACCAAAAAAGTTTGGATTGGGGCCCTGTGCGAAGGGGCTCTTTTACAAACTCGCAATTACAGCGATACGAATTGTTTGTCAGTTATAGCCACTGATATTGGAATAAAATAGCTATTAGAGCTAAAAGGATGAAGCCAACACTAGGGGCGAAAGTTATTCGGATAAAAACCAAAATTCAATCTAATACAATTCGAATTAGTAATTCGGATCAGATTTGAATTGTGTTTAGTTTGGATCCGGATTGAGGCTTTTTGAGAAATTAGATTTTCTGATCGGGTTGGATTGAGGGTAATTTGATCCGAAAATCCAATATAATCGAATAGTAATATGCCTTGTATTATATATTATGGATTGAGCTTGAGTGGTAACTGATTTATTTTAAAAAGAGCCCAATGCTTAAGTGTTATTGCTTTATTTTTTTGTTGTTGAATTGAATTTATTGTATTCTTTGTTGTTGGACTGAACCTCATGTATTATGTTAGGTTTTGTTGTAATGAATTATGTCCCATGGGTTCATTATTAGATTATTAATGGAATAAGGTTTTGTAATGAATTATGAATTTGTAAGTTATAAATTTATTGGGTTGTTGGCCTGTCGCGCATAATTTATTTCATGGAAAAACAGAGTTTTAAAAAATCAATTTTTCAAATCGGGTTCAATCTAAAATTTGAAATGAGATTGGATTGGATTGACTTTAAACTTTGATTGGTTTAGACTGGTATTGAAAAATTGAAATCCAAAATTTTGTTTGAATCTGATTGGATTAGGCCCAACTCTAAACAGTACCCCGAACACCGTTAGCCAACACACTATGCT